>NC_045152.1:20927324-20934824 GCF_900700415.2 Clupea harengus
TAATTTGACAAATTTACATTTGTTTATTTTACCCATTTACAGTCAAACAAAGTCGATGGTAATTTTTTCCCCAAAGTTTGAGTACTTTAAAGAAATCCAGCATTAACTTCAATGCAAACACTTCAGCACTTCAGCACTTCAGTAATTAGTTCAACCTTGGTAATTGTCAAACCTACTTTTATGTTTACATATTCAATATGCATAAATTCAGCTAGTTCATAACACCTAGCATGACACAGCCTCACTCACCACTGCTGCTCCTGCCTCTTCGCTAACCCTCCTCATCGTCACGTGCAGCAGACTGCATATATAAATAAGTTGCTTATTTTGAAACACTTTACAGTGACGGCCAACAAAGGCTTTTTCTTTTTCTGCCGCTCCTTTTCCCTCCTCTTTTCCCTCCTCTTTCGCTCCTTGTTTTGATAGCACATGCACTGACCTGAGTGAGCCCTCACTGCTATCACAGACTGCACCAGCCATGTCTCTTCAGATACGATTGCCCTTTGAATGTGTGCATAAGCTATATCAAAGCTGTAGTCTGTAACGCTTTGGGCTCTATAATGTTAACAAAACAAAACTGACTGGCCCTCGCAACACCGGCCTACCGGGAAAATTCATCAATTTCCCCAATGGCTGGTCCACGCCTGTATGCTGTGGTTGAACACTGAATATGCATACGCTAAGCACACACAGGATCCACACATGAAGCTTATCACTGATGGCTTTGTAGTAGGCAATGTTTTCTTGTGAGCAAAAGCCAGTGGCATCATGGGAAATGGTTGCTCTCTCTGATTAGTCAGCTGTCCAGCGCCATCACACAGTCTGACTCTGATACACAAACACACCTTTCTGTTATCTGCTTAGCTACTGTTGCTTTCTTGCTGCTCCGCTTATCAGTCACACACACACACACACACACACACACACACACACACACACACACACACACACACACACACACACACACACACACACACACACACACACACACACACACACACACACACACACACACACACACGCCCACAGTGGCAATAGTACCCCATATGGTGCATAAATAAGCAGGCCACATAGTGAACTAGTGCACTGTGTCTGTTATTTTTCAAAAGTTACAAGGAAGCAATTACCAGCACCAGCTGCCGGAACCGGTATGCCACTGTTACAGTCTCCCTCTCCCTCTCTCTCACACACGCACGCACACACACACACACACACACACACACACACACACACACACACACACACACACACACACACACACTTTCTCTCTCTCTCTCTCTCTCTCTCTCTCTCTCTGTCTTAGGTGCCAGGACTGCCGCAGGGTGCCAGGAGAGACGCGTGACTCAGCTCTGCCAGGCTCAGACGGGCACAGTGCCAGCGCCAGCACCCCTGCTGGCCAGTCACGGCCATCCCCACCCCCCCCAATGCGAGTGTGAGTCATGGCAGAGAGAGAGAGAGAGAGAGAGAGAGAGAGAGGAGGGAGAGAGAAAGAGAGAGAGAGAGAGAGAGAGAGAGAGGGTGGGGTTGGGGCCGGCGTGAAAGACAGGAGATCAGGTAGAGAGGGATGCATAGAGAGGAGAGAAGCAGAAAATGAAGCAGAAAATAGATGATGGATGAAAAGAGCAAGAAGATGAATTGACAGAGGGTGTATGATATGATGGAGGAGAATGGGTGAAGGGGAGATAGGGATAATAGAGAGAGAGAGGTGGAGGAATACTGAGAGAATGAGGCTGACCACTTTCACTCTCATCAGCAACAACCCTCTGCACTTTAGATTAGATTTATGCATCCTAATCCAATCTGGAATAATTCATAATTATAATTCATTTAAAGACCTTTATTATCTGGCTGATCACTCTCTCTCTCTCTGTCTCTGCCTCTCAGCTTACCTCTCTCTCTCTGTCAGTCTCTCAGACCCTGATGTTCCCCACATATAGCATATTAACACGACAGCTCCTATTCCCAAGGGTGCACAAAGACTGTTTCAAGGATTGAGGATCAAGACCCCGTTCAAGGCCTTAAACACCAGGGTGGGTGTGTTGGTGGATGACTCAATAGGTGTCAACATCGTGCAACTATTATTAAAGAAAAGATTAATGGACAAGATAAAAGACAAACTGAAACTTGACAACCTTGTCTGGAAAAAAAAACACACAAGGAAAACGCATTTATTGATAGAACTTTTTTTATGAACCAACAAAAGACTGATGAACTCTTCTACATTTGATACTATTATGTCTTTTACACTTTTATAGTTACATTGTGCTGTGAGTGTGCTGTCTTAAAAGTGTAAAGACAGAAGTACAATGTACACTGAAGTGGCAATACTCGTTTTTCCTATAACCCCTTCTGATGTTACCACCTGGAGAGTACGGGTTCAGATCTGTCTGACTCACAGCCAGTTCCCTTGAATTGGGTTTTTCCGAACTATTTATTGTAACAAAAACTGTAAAACCTTTATCTATGGACTAGGGTGACATCCTCCTTGATACACCTTTTCAAAGGATGAGTCTCCATTTTAGTACACAGATATTTCTATTAATTAGATACTATTATGTAATTTGTCCAAAAAAGATATTCTCACATATTACAATTGATACTGCGGTATTTTTCCGGACTCTAGCTATGGGATACTTAAAGTCGCTGATGTTTTTTGAACATGGCCCCTTGTGTCCAATCATTTAAAGCACTTCCTGCACAGGTGTCAGAGAAAGACAGAAAGAAAGAAAGGATTTGCTGAAAAAAGAGGTGAGATACAGAGAGGGAGACACATTTGACTTTTCTTACTCTGGGGCAAAGGTCAAGGAATAATGTGTACCACCTGTCTCCATGACAAACCTGAATACCAACGCACACACTCCCACACACACACAGACACAAATATATAGACACACATCCGCATACATTACGCAAGAACACGCAGGCCTTAAATGGACCTCTGACAGCATGAGCTAGAACAGAAGAGTGAGCTATGCGGGATATTTTCATTTTAAAGGTGTTGTTTGACTGGCACTTCTGGTATCCTGCTTGTATGTCTGTTCTGTTTTTCTGTCTGTGTGTGTGTATGTGTGTGTGTGAATGTGTGACAGTGTGTGTGTGTGTGTGTGTGTGTGTGGGCGGGGTGTCATGGAGTGACAGCCACCTGCTTTACTGACCTCATCTCTTACTCTGCCCTGTGTCTCTCACCTGCTGCATTACACAGTTAGACAGAGTCTGAATACAGAAAGTCTTTCTCTCTCTCCCTATTTAATCTGTCTTCATCCCTCCATCTCTCTCTCCTGACCTTTCTCCCTCCCCCGCTACTTTCCAGGGCACTTGTCCATGAGTCACTAAGCCTGGCCTTTGACAGCACCACAGGACTTCTCACCGTAGTTCGGTTTGTATACACAAATGCTCTATAACAAACACACACACACACAAACACACTCACACACACACATGCGGACATGTACACACAGACATACGTATACACACATAAAGCCCAGTGCTAACTCGAACACCCCTAAAATGTTGAAAAATGAAGGATATAGTCATTTATCACTACCGTTCAATGCAGCAGTCCCTTCTCATTCACAGTACATGTGCGTATGTGTGCGTGTGTGTTTGCGTGTGTGTGTGTGTGTGTGTGTGTGTGTGTGTGTGTGTGTGTGTGTGTGTGTGTGTGTGTCCTCATTACCAGAGCTCAGACTCAAAGCCCAGTGTTACACTTTCATCCTAGAGTTTATTTACTTAAAGGCCATGTTAGGGCCAACAGCACGGTGCACTGGCTAATTGGGCTGTGAATTTTTTTTTGTATATGAGTTTTTGTAAATGTGTGTGTGTGTGTGTGTGTGTGTCAGAGGGGGACAAAGAGGGAGAAAAGGAGGGGTAACGGAAGTGAGACACATCATGTATTTTTTGTGTATAAGCTTTAGTGTTCACTTCACAGAAAACCACAGGTACTGTAGATGAGTGTGTGTGTGTGTGTGTGTGTGTGTGTGTGTGTTGTCTGATTCATCGGGTTTCTCCACAGCTTAGAGGGCAGACTTCACCCTTCCATTCACCTGAAAGAAAAATAAACCCCCAACATGAACAAATCTTTTCTTTTCCTCAATCGCCCTCTTTTCAGCACAAAGCCCCCATCACAGCAGCTCAGGTCACACACACACACACACACACACACACACACACACACACACACACACACACACACACACACACACACACACTCTCTCACACACACACACGCACACACTACAAAACACTATGGGACCCATCTGAATTTATTTATCCACCACTTTCTCTCACAATGCCCCAAGGAATGTAAATCACGCGGCCATGACAAGCCGCAATGATGCTGAACACTATATGGAGGGTCCTTTTGATTGTTAGAGATTAAAGAAGTGATAAATCACAATCATTACAGAGAGGGAAAGGGAGAGGGGGAGGGGGTGAGGAAGCGGAGGACGAGAGAGAGAAAGAGGTAGGTGTAATTACGGAAGTGTGCGACTGGATGGATTATGAGGCCCAGCAGTGAATCTGGCCCACCTTCCCCTGGGCTGAAAAGTCAAAGCGCCGTGGAAGCAGCAGACAGCGGCGAATTAAAACCCGCCGCCGCGGAGCATCTAATCTGCTGAATGACCTCCCAAATTGAGCGCTCTCCCCCTCCCTGTGCTAATGCTAATCAATTAGCCTTCCGCGGGAGGCCACAGGTCACCCTTACATCATCTTAGGGAATTAGATCTTCATCGTCCTTCTGAGCAGGCTCCATAAATATCTCTGAGCCCACGCTGTGGGTCCAGAGAGCCTGAAGAATGGCCCTGCGTCTGGGCGGCGAGCGTTAGGGCGTGCGAGCCTCTACCCCCTGGACTCACCCCGGCTGGTTCATGCAGAGACATTTTCCATCGGAAATGATCTTGAGCTAATGATTCGTCCCAAAATGAGCAAACACATTATGGGACGCCTGCATTCCTGGCTGGGTTTAGTGAAGATCCAGTGAGGATAACAGTAAGTCAGAGCCTGAAATGTGTATGTATGTATGTGTGTGTGTGTCAGAGTTTGTGTGTGTGAAGAGAGAGGGAGAGAAAGAGACCTGTACTGTGTGTGTGTGTGTGTGTGTGTGTGTGTGTGTGTGTGTGTGTGTGTGTGTGTGTAAGTACATGGCTATAGTGGATAAAGGTTTAGCAGTCAGCCCCTTACCACTCAGTGAGGATAAATCCATCTCTCATAGTCCCCAGCCACAACCCCACACACATGGATCTGATCAGCAGCCAGCAATCCCATCAGCCCGCCACACTCAACACATATCTGCAGGGAGAGAGAGAGAGAGGGAGAGAGAGGGGGGCGAGAGAGAGACAAAAAGACAGATAAACACAGAGGGATGAAGAGATGAAATATTCTCTATAGGAGTCTGGAACCTTTCGGTGTAATGTGCTGTATGACTGATCCCATAGGTAATGACATGTATGGGCCGTGGGAAGAAGGGAAAGAGTGAGGTTATCGGAGAATAAAAGAAAGAGAGAAAGTGACTGAAATGAGAGGTGGGGGAGAAAGAGTGAGAAAGAAAACATTTAGATTCTTTCCCTTCAAGGAGGGTGTGTTCACGATCAACGTTCTCTGAGCCTGAAGACATCTACGACAGGGGTCAAAGGGGTCAACCGATACAATGTCGCCTCTTTTACAGGGGTCAACTAAAACAGCTAATACCGCATCCACCTCGCTCTTAGGGGCCAATAAGCCAGCCAATACCACATCAGCTTCTTCAAAGGACCCATAGGGGTTTATGAAGACTGGACCGAGTACAAATATGAGGCGGTTGAACCGGAGTTCACCCAGTAAAAACCCAGAAAACACTCGCCTTTAATTTTATTACTTTTAAGAATTTAAGCGCAAGAACAAAACATGATCCCTGCCTATGCGTTCTGTGTTTTCTATAGAGGTTTCACCGTTTCATGCATCTCGGTTTCACAGATTCAAGAACCGTTTCGCAGAACCTCGACATGGAAAAGATCCAGATGCCTTGGCATGCGTGCTCCGATCAAACCGTTTTGGCCGAGGACTGTTTGTGTTGCCTCTAATTGTTCCAATGCCTGCTTCACGGCAGGAGTCTGGTGTTTTATGCGCACGGCTTTGAGTTGTCGCCGCCGCCAGGCGAGTCCCTGGAGAAAACATATTTCTCAGCATGAAGGTTTGGGACGTGGAGCTCGGTGGAGTCTGGTGGAGTTGGAGGTGTGTGTGTGTGTGCGCACGGGTGTGTGTGTGTGCAAGGAAGGGGGACAAGTTAGATATCCATCCATCATTTTTAAGTACCTGTCAATACAGGGCACAATCTGTGTGTGCGGACATACTAAAGGACACCACACACACACACACACACACACACACGCATACAAACACACACACACACACACACACACACACACACACACACACACACACACACACAGGAACATACACATATACACAAACTCACAAAAGAGGAAAAATACTGACAATTTGTCTTCAAAAAAATTTGAGTTGATGAATTAGTTTTGACAGTTTTAAATGCTGTCAGAAAATATGTCTGGGGACGCAGAAACAACTCAAAGAGAAACGGGCAGAGAGACCAGACTCCTGCACAGGGAAAACAGAAGGAAAACACAGACACATAGGGAGAGAGAGAGAGAGAGGGAGAAAAAGATCAAGTTCATTTAGCCGGCCGATAATTGTGAGTCGTCAGTTGATCTCCCCAAGCTGTCACTGTCGTCCATCACAGGCCTGACACCTGACACAGTCCGCAGCAGCTGTCGAGAGGCCCGCGACAGACCAGTGGACAGGGAGGGAGAACAGATCAATTTCCTCCACACGGTGTGACAACAAAGAAGAAGAAGGAAAAAAACTAATATTTATTTTACATCTGGTGTTCAGTAACTGTGCTGTTGCTCAGTGCCAAAGCCTGTCTTTCTCCCTCAGCTCTTTTTCAGAAGGGAATGTTCGCAGAGGGCTTCCGTCTTCTCTCCACCCCCCCATGGGATTTGCTACAGAAGCGTCGGGTTGATAGATGGCACTTAACACCGTATCATCTGTCGGGGGGCGCGGGACACGGATCAAAGGGAGACGGAGCACAGAGCGAATCCCCACACGGGGCCACATTATTGCAGGATACAAAGAGACCCGAGACATCCCCTAAACTCCCCAACCCCCAGAGACAGACAGACAGAGAGAGGACAGAGAAGAGGAGGTCAGACCGCTGAGAGAGAGAGAGAGAGAGAGAGAGAGAGAGAGAGTAGGAGACACCTACAGGTGATAGGGAGAAAGACAGAGTGGATGGGAGCGAGCGAAAGAGAGATAGAGAGAACATGAGAGAAACAGAAAGAAAATACAGAGACAGATATTCCATGCACAGTCCATGTAGGTGTGTCATGGGCAGGGCACATCTCACATATTCCTAAATCTCACTCTGACACCTTTATAGTCTTACTTATCCTACCAACTCAGTCAGATTTCTTTTTCCTGATCTAAACCTAAATGGCTTATCAGTGA
>NC_045152.1:20942324-20957324 GCF_900700415.2 Clupea harengus
TGTGCGTGTGTGTGTGTGTGTGTGTGTGTGTGTGTGTGTGTGTGTGTGTGTGTGTGTGTAAAACCACATGTTTTATATTATGTTTCTGTATTTTCATTGTTTCGATGTGTTTCTATGTTCTATGCTTTGGCAGCACTATTTTCTTTAAATGATCATGCCAATAACGTATATTGAACTGAAATAAATTGAGAGAGACAGAGAGAGAGAGAGGGAGAGAGAGATGGAGGGAGAGAGAGAGAGAGAGAAAGAGAAAGAGAGGGAGAGAGCGAGAGCAAGAGAGAGAGAGAGAAAGAGAGAGAGAGAGAAAGAGAGAGTAGAGAGAATAATGGTATAAAACTCAAACTGAACCAGACATTGTGAATTGTGAGTTTGGAGCAGAAGCAGCTGTGTCCCTCTGGGGTGATTGCAGCCCAATGGCATGAGGAGGAGGAGGAGGAGGAGGAGGAGGAGCAGGAGGTGATAAATTATACATTCACTAAATTAAAACGTCTAAAGCTCTGGGGAAAAACAAGAAAAGAAAGAGGAAATGGGAATGACAATACAGAGAAGAGGGACGCTATGGGTTACAGATCAGGGAGGCAAAGATAGAGAGAGCATGAGAGATACAGAGAGTAAGAGAGAGAGAGAGAGAGAGATGATGATGAGTCCAGTCTGTGGGTGCATATACATGGTGCCTGGGGAGAACTTTTGGAATGTGTGAAGTGGTAAATCTTTCTCTGAGCCCAGAAAGAACGAGGGATGAAGGAAACAGAGACAGAGAGAGAGAGAGGGGTAGAAGGAAGAGTTGAATATCTTTTCGTCATTTGCTCATTATTGAAACATCCATCTGGAATAATGAACACTTCTGCACTTTATAAACCATGAACATATTAAGAGTTCTTCATGAAGTCCAGCAGGCGGTACTGAAGGCACAGAACCATCTTGATTTGAAACAGCATGTACCCCCAGGCCATCAGCGTGATCAGTAAATGTTCCCCTCTACCAAACATGACATGGAGAACAGACATGGACAAACTGCATTAGGCACTTTATGCAAATCAAAATTTTCATTCTGTGTTTTTATACTGTGATTTGTATACTTTAAGTGTGTCTGTAGCATCCTGAAGTGGAACGAGCTAACAATCTCATTGTGTAGCCACTGCATATATGACAAATAAAGAACTTGGACTTGTACATGCTAGACTGCTCGGAGTGTGCAGATATACGATGATGATGATGATGATGATGATGATGATGATGACCGCACTGCAAAGAAACACTGAACACAAAAGGGAAGTTATTAAGAGAGAGAGAGAGTGAGAGAGAAAATGGTATGATCATCAAATGTTCTCATATTAACCACATAACTCCAAAAACATCTCTTCATATACACATCATTTACCTCTAACAGGAAGGAAAAGACATGAGAAACTATCATCAAATAACACATTAGGAAACCTTGGCATTTTTGGAACTAGGTTTTCTTCACAACTGGCTAAACAAACAAAACAAGACTGAACCCAAAAAGGATGCACATGCTGAATTCTTTATCCAATTTGCATTACAATTAGCCTCACAGCTCTACATACAGTTTCTGTGAAATGTCTTACAAGTATCTGAAACTACCGATGAAAGAAGCTACTGTAGAGAGGCTAAGCTAACACAAAATCAAACATGGGTTTAGCTCCATGTAATCATTCAGTAGCCATACCCACATCCCTTAACCCCTTCTTCAGTCACAGACACCCTGCTGGATTGGTAAGGAGATCTACTGATCTGTGATCTGCAAGGGCCGCCTGGGGTGACGGAGTTCATACGTGCCTCTCTGTAGTGGTATTCATTAGAGGGTGGAGAGCTGCTGGAAGGGTCAGGCATGGGATGGGTTTGCTTTTGGAGACACTACATAGGGCCAGAGTTAAACTGAACCAGAAGATCATCATAAAACCCTCAGCACAGAGGGATGAGATGAACTCATTCTCCATACGGATCCCCTCTCATACACACACACACGTATGCACACATGTATGTGCTTTTCTTTCTCACTGATGACGATTTAAGTGTTGACAAGATAACTTCATCACTCTTTCCTAGTTGGTAGGAAAACTATTTGATAAAGCACACAAAAACATAAAGGTTGTGTGTTTGTGGTATTGTCAGAATATTATCATATAAATCGTGTGCTGCGGTCGTGTGTGTGTGTGTCTGTGTGCATGTGTGCATGTGTGCGCGTGTGCCTGCGTGCAATGCAGAATATTTGTCTCTGTATGATTAAGACACTGCTGTGTTGTGTCCCTCCCCTCCCTCTCTCTCCTTTCTCTACTCTCAGCGGATAGCTGGTGGGAGAGAGAACTTTGCAAACTCTGCATTAGTCAAAAGCCTTGGTTCAGTTCATTCTCATATTCATAAATCATCAGCCCGACCCCCAAACAAGTGCATCAGCACATAATGACTCCACCGCATGTGAATAACATGTGGTTCAACAAAGAGTGTGTGAAGCTATGCTATGAATCTGACATCTACATGTGCTCTGAAATTCAGCCATTTTGTACATCACCATTGTAAAAAAAATTATATGTTTACTATAATGCAGGCTGTAATGTGTTTGTGTGGTATAGAAGCAGGCTGGATCTAGATTCACTGTGACTGGTGTGATATACTATACTGTACTAGGCTTAGCAGTCTGTTTAAACAGAGATCAAACAATACCGCTGTTAAGAAAGTGCTTCATTATGCCGCCTTCGCTTGTTTACATTGAACCAAAGGGAGGCGTGATGCCGCCCCGGTGTTTGTGTTCTTTACCACATGCCCGCGTTCTGGTAGCGGAGGGGTGCCATTTAACATAGCGTCTAACTTGACCTATAGTGCCGTGTTCGAGAACTTTTATATTTCCAACTCAGAAAAATTGCACTACAATGCCACGAAGTCTCCAACTCAAAAACAGGCCCGGCTTCAGAGAGGCACATCATTTCATCAGTTTGACATCGTTATTAATATGGCCACGAACCTTACAGAGACCTTGACTTTGAAAAGTCTTTCTAAATGTGTGAGAAGATGCATGAAGAAGCAGTGTGTCAAAATGAACAAGAGAAAAGTTGTACGTAATTATTGATAACCTGCAGGTCAAAGGCAAATCCACTGGTGAGTCATCACCACATTACATGTTTACATTTGGCTTGAACACATTGAAGTCAGAGCAGGGAAATATCATGTCGGACGTTCCGGACTTCGAGTTGTCATGAATGCGCCTGTAACAATTGTAAAAAATGAAGTTTCGTGCCTTTTATGAACTTCCCCAAATCTCTGTTTATATGTATATATTTTTTGTTGGTTCCACTACTGGGTTCAGTGTTGTTAATTGGTAATTGGTGTGACACACCTCAAGACTTTCCCTTGCTTGAAAGTCTGTTAAAGGGGTAAGCTGGGTTTCTTTAATCCTCCGTTAACAAAATGAATTATTATTGTGCATTTTTCAAAGTTTTCCATGATGTGTGTTTTTTTTGTTATATAAGATTGTCGTTTATCACCTCCGCTATTTGAATTGCGTTAAATATGCAAATTAGCGGCGTTAAATGCAAGTTGTAAATGTTGTCTAGCCATTAAGTGGGTGCTAACTGGCTAATTCATTGTTGTAGATACCAGCATTGTGTTACCCTTGTGTGTGTGTTATCGCCCTTTACTGCTGTGTTGCAGGTATGTTGAGCCTGAGTGTGGTGTGAATACGTATACTTATAATCTGTCATGTACTATGTTTATGTCTGGTTGCATTTTTATCATTAACATTTAATACACTATACGATCACAGTGTTTGACTACTAGTGTTGTAGCCGGTAGGCTGTAATGTATGGAACGCTGGTTAGCATATGGTAGCCTACGTACATTTCATTTGTTAGCCCTTGCTTGAAAGTTTGTTACCAGCATTGTGTTACCCTCGTGTGTGTGTGATCGCCCTTTACAGGTGCAATAAAGTGGTGACAGATTATGGGGCGCCGTTTGTAAAATGTTGCACGTTCGAAAATCCTGCTCAGTTTTCGTACATTTAGCATTATCATATGGAAAAAAAAGCATGACAATATTCAAATGTCACTTTTTTAAGCATTTAGAGATAAATTCATGTAAATTCATTCGATAACTTTTCCAAGGATCATTTTTGGCAGTAACACAAAGTTGTTAAATAATATAAATCTTTCATCTAAATGTTAATGTTAAATGTTAAATGTAAATGTTAAATATAAATGTAAATGTTAAATGTAAATGTAAATGTAAATGTTAAATGTAAATGTAAATGTTAAATATAAACGTAAATGTTCGATGTTATATATAAATGTTAAATATAAGTGTTAAATGTAAATGTTAAATGTAAATACAAATATCAAATGCTAAATGTAAATGTTAAATGTAAATGTAAATGTAAATGTAAATGTAAATGTTCAGTCTTCATGTCAGACTTGACGACAGAACATTACAATATTTACGGTAATTCATAGCTTTCAGTCACACTACAAGGGATACCTTGCGGGCAAAAGCGAAGATGTCGACCAACAGTGGACATCGTCGAGCAGTGCAGCCTATTCAATTACGATCGCCATCAAACACAGATCATACCACAATAGCCAGACAGAGATATCTAGAAAAAAATTACATTTTGGGAACCTGTGATCCCTTTACTGCACCCGCTGATATTTGTATTTCTATAACGTCGTAGAAGTCCCTGCCTGAGCTCCAGTTTGGAGATATTTACATCTATCTAATAGAAAATACACCTCAAAAACTGAAAGCCTACCAAAAGCACAGATAGTAATTTAATTTTCAGAAGGGGATGGGTTCATAACGATGTCGTCTGGAAGGTGAAAACTAATAAACATCTTCATTATCAGAGCAAAGATGATTGCCATTTAATAGCTAGCTACCAGCTAGCGAGCTACATGCTGTTAGCTGGCAGCCTTTAGCCTACCCAACACTGTTCTTTATCATTTGACACAATTTCCTGGTTAACACAAGTACAACCACCTGGTCTGGTGAATGACAACTGAAATTATCTTCCCAAGTATTTTCTACTGGCATTGTAGTATTACCAGTTGGATGACAAAATACAGTAGCCTAGCCTACTTGCTTAGGTACTTGTCGCAATCTCAGAGCAGAAACCGGGTAATGCAATTTTAATCGTGTTGATGCTTTGTTACTTGACTTTATTTCTTGATCTATTCCCGTTTTAGGTAGTTATTCTGATAAATGAGGCGACCAAAACAGGGTTACTGCTTTTATTGCAAGCTCCAAAAATAAGGCTACTTCACTGCCCGCCTGAGAAAAGTTGACCCAGAAGACGTCTACAATCAGCTGGAAACAGCCGGGCTTGTCTCCTCGCCGATTTGAACAGCCAACCGAGCAACAACTGTCTGGCATTTTACTACCTATGTCAGACAATTTTAAAGCGGATATATTAAATAATCTTGAATGAAAGAGGGTCAGTTCCTGTCAGTTCCAAGTGGTAGACAGCTGTGGAGTGTATTTCTTGCCCGCAAGCTGGTAATTCTGACGTGACGTGAAAACTATGAAAGCCAATTACCGTAAATATTGTAAGGTTCAGTCTTCGAATCTGACATGTAGACTGAACATTTAACATTTACATTTACATTTAACATTTACATTTACATTTAACATTTACATTTTACATTTACATTTAACATTTACATTTAGCATTTACATTTAACATTTACAGTTAACACTTATATTTAACATTTATATATAACATTGAACATTTACGTTTATATTTAACATTTACATTTACATTTAACATTTACATTTATATTTAACATTTGCATTTAGATTAAACATTTATATTATTCAACAACTTTGTGTTACTGCCAAACATTATCCTTACATGAATATCTCTCTAAATGTTTGAAAAAGTGACATTTGAATATTGTTGTGCTTTTTTCCCCATAACAGATAACGTCCACGACTCTGCTGCATGTTCTTTTGACCACCCAGAGACATTTGATTTATAATTATTGTAGCGGGCTGGTTAGAGTCCGTTACACGCCATAACATTCGGGGATAAACCAGCGTTTCTGTTACTCTCAAAGACAAGCCCAGGTGACCTCAGTGTCGGCAGGCTCTAAGAAGCAGTGCACATTTATAGCAATGTTCAGACTGTGTATCATGTACAACATGTTCATGCTCATCATTTTGGATTTGTGTGTTCTGACAACACATTAGCCTTGCTTCGTTTTGGTAGATGATAGGCAGCGTCATACACCTATCCTGCCAAGTCAGCTCTTTTACACAGACATTGATTGGGCTCTGTGACTACCTCTACTGCCGAACAACAATGACTCCCCATTCTGTCCGTACCTTTTATACAGAAGGGCGAGGAGGAGTGAAGGCGAGATATTCCCGCCTTTAACAGGCTGTAGAAAAAGCCCAAGTGATACTCTTATCTCAATTCTGCTGAAGAATTTTGCTTCCGTTCCCCCCTTCACCACAAGTCTCCACAGCTTTCAGAAACGTGTGTGTGTGTGTGTGTGTGTGTGTGTGTGTGTGTGTGTGTGTGTGTGTGTGTGTCTGTGTCTGTGTCTGTGTCTGTGTGTGTGTCAAATAAGTACCTGCTGTGTCCTTCCTCGTGTCATGTTTGTGTGTATGTGAGTGTGTGTGTCTATCTTCAATGAGCCTTGTTTGTGTGTGTCTGAGAGAAACAAAGGGAAAGAGAGAGAAAGCAAGACAGAGAGCATGCCTATGACAGTATGTGCGTGTACAGAAGAGAGAGAGAGATAGAGGAGAGGGAGGGAGGGAGAGAGACGGGCAGCATTCGTGTATGAACGCTCTTAATCAGTTGTGGCTTACTGGTGATCATTCACAGGGATTGCTTTGCTTTTCTTCGAGCGCTCGCTGGGCTCTGTAAACAGGTTAATGAAGATGATTTTTCGCCCTTGACAGAGCGTCTGGGGCCAATCACAGGACAGCAGAACCAGCAGAAAAAATCCAGGAGCAGATTATAGCATTTAACTGACAGATTGGTCCTCAGTCCTCTCTCCCTCTCGCTCCCTCTCTCTCTCTCTCAGACACACACACACACACACACACACACACACACACACACACACACACACACACACACACACACACAAACACACACACAAACCACACACACACACCACACACACACACACACACACACACACACTCTCCCTCCCCTTTTCTCCAAACATGCCGCCCATGTCTCATTTTCGCAGACCTTCTAGGCCACCCAGCTCCCAGATCACCATATCAATCTTTTACAGGCGCGTTCCCCACCTCCACCCCTCTCCCTCTCTCTTGTCTGCGCTGGCACTGATTAGCCCGACGTGGCGCAGTCATGGTCTTTCATTCCCCGCCGCTCAAAGTGAGGAGAAAAACAAACAGCCTGCAAAATGGCAGCCATCAAAATGGTGGCGAGAAAATTAACCGCCTCTGGTTTTTAAGCCTCTGAAGTAGCCTAAAGGGGCTTTCTTTTTCTTTTCATTTCTTTTCATTTCATTTCTTTTCCCCTTATTTTAAAATATTGAGCTGTGTTTGTGTCTCTGTGTGTGTGTGTATATATGTTTAGGTAAACATGAGACAGGGACCAGTGACACCACCATGGCAGCTACAATTTCCTATCCTGTCACGAGCCAGGAACCCGCTGTCCAGCCTGCCAATCAGAATCGAGCGTGAGACGGGCTTATTTAATGTGACAACACTACGGGGAGGACAGTCTTTCAAAACCCAGTGGGAAGTCCCTATTAAAACACATCCTGGACTGACTAGCATGATGAGGAGAGACACCAGGAATGATAATGCATGTTCCCCACAGAACAAGGCCTCTCCCTGAGATGAGGGCACAGCGTGAAGGTCAATGCCTATGAAATCAGCTTCGTAGCGTCTGCAAGAGTATTTCCGCATGGATGTATACATAGGGAAACTCTAGAACGTTAACTGATTAATGGCAATACATGTTAGCATGGGAGAAGGGGAGAGTTTGTTTCTCTCAGACTTGAAAGTGTATCAACTGACCCCCAAGGTATTCATCATGCATCACAGGGGGGTCAAAGGTTGAGAAAGCCGGGGCTGGCGGATCCAGACCTCCACGCCGGGGCAAAGGGCCGACTTCAGGACCCAGGTGAAGAGGCTCAGACTGGGACCAGAATGAGGTGTGGACGTCCCTGCTGAAGGAGGATAAATCACAGTGATGGATCAACTGCTTCGGGAGCGAGAGAAACCTGAGGAGTGCTGCTCCTGCTTAAGAAAATAAAGTCGCCCTTCAGCTCGCCGACTCATTGCCGATTGATGATGGCATCACTCTGAGATCAATTCGATACGCAGGCAAGAGATGGGAAAAAAAAGAACTGTGAGGAAAACGTAACGCTGCTCAAGCCTTATAAATAACATCTCGGTGACCAATCAGGGGGGATTTACATAGCGGGTTGCTGGTGTCATCCACCTCTGATGGAGTGAGCTTTAAGGGGCAGCTGGGCAGATAAAGAGGTCACCGGTGCTCCATCTGAACTGGCTAATGATGTTCTCACCCGTCAATAGTTCAGCCAACGGAGGGCAGAAAAGGAATGGTTTGGAGAGGTATAAATAAAGTTTTAATGGATCGAGTCGTCCCTCAGAGTCTATTAGAACATTTCAAAACAGGTGTCACCTTCACACTTTATGAATGATCTGCAGAGAGGCAAAAATAGGTCTGGAGCTGCACCTGGTGCGGTAGATAAAATATTGTTCTAGTATGAGTCATTGTATGAATGATATTGTCTGAGTGTGGCTGTGTTTCTTTCAGAGTGAGAGCAAGGGAGGAGGAATAGGAAACATTTCACCCTGTAAACAAGTGTGGTGTGTGTGTGTGTGTAGTGTGTGTGTGTGTGTGTGTGTGTGTGTGTGTGTGTAGTGTGTAGTGTGTGCGTGTGTGTGTGCGGTGTGTGTGTGTGTGTGGAGGTGAGAGGTCACATCAGGTCATCTTGTTAATTTAGACTGCTCTGAGTCTAATTATTAGACTTAATGAAAATCTGCTTCTAATGATGAGGAGCCTTGTAGATTTATGTTGTCTGGCATTTTTAGGAGTGCTTATTAATGTGCTTGTTTACTGTTGATGACGTGTCCTTACACATGCAGAGCCCATTCATGGCTGTGTTGCTAATTACAACCAAGAAATCACCTAATACTGGTGGGTAGATTGACTGTGCCATGAGAATGTAAGGGAACTTTAAGAGAGTTGGCAGAGTTTGCACAAATCAAACAGATTGCTTATTGGTGACTGTGAGCGCCACCACCACCTACTACAGGTCCCATCATTCACCTGGGCTGAGGCATGAACAACTTCCTTGGCTGTTTATAATCTGTCACCAAAGCCATGTTCAGCAATCAGGAAGTGTGTCGTTTTCCAAAGCCATCTTTCTGAGAGCCGTGGATCTGTGTTAGCTCACATGAAGCTGGTTAAAACAGAGAGAACAGGACAGGAGAGGTGGTCTGCTACCTCTCTCAGTGTGTTTAGTGTCACGTCTCCTCTCTATTCACCAGACTGCAGATATCCATCACTGGAAAAGACAGGGGGGGGGGGCGAACTGAAAAACAAAGAAGTGCAGAAGTGGAAAAATGGGATATTTTATGTTACAAAGAGTGCAGACGATAAAAAAAAAAGACAGCAGACGATAGCAAGGTGGAAATTTCATATCCTGTTCCATAATCCTGGAGCAGCGTGGTGGTAATCCCGGCCTGCTGGCTCTTGGCAAGACATCTGGGGGGATCTGTGGCTGCTTGATCTGGTGGGTCCCAGTCAGATGTCTGGACACACACGCTTTCACGCTTCACACGGCAAGGCAAGGCAACATAGCCTCCCCACACAATCAGCTCTGCTGCAGTTCAGCCCCAAAAGCTAATCCCCCTAAATAACTTCACTATGGATTTCTGATAAACTGCTTAAATTATATTTACAGAGTTTAATTGCTCTAAATCCTTTAATTAAAGCAACTCTATGCAGCGTCATTGTGAATGGTTGAAAGTGTGTGTGTGTGTGTGTGTGTGGGGGGGGGGGGGTGATGACAGAGAGAAAAATGGAGCACAGAGAGAGAGAGAGAGAGAGAGAGAGAGAGAAGAGAGAGAGAGAGAGAGAGAGAGATTGTTAACACACTGCATTGTGGGCTTGTATTTGGTCCTAAGTGGTGCTCAGGGCCAAAGGTGTGCGTGTAGACTAAATGCAGGATACATAAGGTCAGCGGAGAGGAGAAGACTGGGGCGGGGGGGGGGGGGACGCAGGGACACACAGAGACAAGCCATGTGGCAATAATGTGTTTCATCTGTATCATTCACACAACCTCAAGGCTGTGACCTGAAAATATCCCTCTTATAACACACACACACACACACACACACACACACACACACAGGCCTCACTTCTCCCACTGACATTGAGGGACCCCTGGGACCAATCGCATTATATAGAGATGAGATGCAGCTTAAAGATGAAACTCTGCCTAAGTGTGTGCATCACCCTCTCACTTTCTCTCTCTCTCTCTCTCTCTCTCTCTCTCAAACACACACACACACACACACATATATCTCTCTCTCACACACAAACACACATAGACACACACACACATGTCTCTCTCGCTCTCTCTCTCTCTCTCTCTCTCAAACACACACACACACACACACACAGACACACACGCGTCTCTCTCTCTCTCTCACACACACACACACACACACACACACACACACACACATAGACACACACACACATCTCTCTCTCACTCTCTCACTCACACACATAGACACACACACACACACCTCTCTCTCACTCTCTCACACACACACATAGACACACACACACATCTCTCTCTCACTCTCTCTCTCACACACACACAACTCTCTCTCTCTCTCTCTCTGTCTCATTCTTCCACCAATTTCGTCCCTTTTCTTCCTTGTCCAGCTCTCCTACCTGCCTTCACCTCAAGGCACTGATTCTTCTCTGAGTGGGGAATGGGGCTCACCTGCACGCCTCTCCCCTGCAGTGAGTCCAGAGACCCAGACGATCAGCTCCATTCCCCCTTTTCTGCCCTTTCTGTCTTCCTCCTTCTTTTTCTCCACGCTTTCTGTCTTTCGTCATACCTTTCCTTTTCCCTTTCTTGTTTCCTTTCTTTCCTTCTCGTTTCCTGTCTTTCTTTCTGTCCTTTTCCTCTCCTCCCGTGTTTTCCTCCCTTCTCTCTTTCTTTCCGTCTCTCTTTTCCACTTTGTTCTGTTTGGTTGCCATTCCTCCAGAGTAAATAAATACACACGTGTGTTATCTGGCTCCGCCCGCAGCCTTCACTCCCCGGCCCACAGAAACATGTCAGAGTGCACAAATAAATAGAGAACCAGTGAACCCAAATAAAGTAATTGCTCAGATCCTGACAGCCTCTTCCTGGACACCGTGAACCACTCAGGACCTCCCACCCCCTGTGGTGAGTTTCTTATTTTTTGTAGGCATCCCACCAAGTGCCTGCTGGGAAAAAGTAAACCTGGATGTTCTTTTTTTTTCTCGCCACCTTACCCTTTGTGTAGACAAGGCAGGTAGGGGGCCTGCCTCCGCCCACAGGCCTAGGGGCCACTCCACACACACTCTACACACTCTACACACACTCCACACACTCAACACACTCCACAGACTCAACACACACTCCACACACTCAACACACTCTACACACACTCCACACACACTCCACACACTCTACACACACTCTACACACACTCCACACACTCCACACACTCTACACACTCCACACACTCCACACACACTCCACACATTCCACACATTCTACACACTCAACACACACTCTAGACACACACTCCACACACTCAACACACACTCCACACACTCTACACACACACTCCACACATTCCACACACTCCACACACACTCCACACACTCCACACATTCTACAGACTCTACACACACCACACACTCTACACACACACTCTACACACTCAACACACTCTACACACACTCTACACACATACACACACTCTACACACTCTACACACACTCTACACACAGCACACACTCTACACACTCCACACACTCCACACACTCAACACACACACACACTCCACACACTCCACACACTCCACACACTCAACACACACACACACTCTACACACTCCACACACTCCACACACTCAGCACACACTCCACACACTCCACACACTCAACACACACACCACACTCCACACACTCAGCACACTACACACACTCAACACACAATCTACACACTCCACACACTCTACACACACTCTACACACATACACACACTCTACACACTCTACACACACTCTACACACAGCACACACTCTACACACTCCACACACTCCACACACTCAACACACACACACACTCCACACACTCCACACACTCCACACACTCAACACACACACACACTCTACACACTCCACACACTCCACACACTCAGCACACACTCCACACACTCCACACACTCAACACACACACCACACTCCACACACTCAGCACACTACACACACTCAACACACAATCTACACACTCCACACACTCAACACACACTCCACACACTCCACACACACTCCACACACTCACCACACTCACCACACACTCTACACACTCCACACACTCAACACACACTCCACACACACTCCACACACTCAACACACTCCACACACTCCACACACACTCTACACACTCTACACACTCAACACACTCAACACACTCTACACACACTCAACACACACTCCACACACACTCAACACACTCTACACGCACTCTACACACTTCACACACTCCACACACACTTCACACACTCTACACACTCTACACACACTCAACACACTCTACACACTACACACACTCTACAGACACTCCACAGACTCAACATACACTCCACACACACTCTACACACTCCACACACTCTACACACACTCCACACACTCAACACACTCTACACACACTCCACACACACTCCACACACTCTACACACACTCCACACACTCAACACACTCTACACACACTCCACACACACTCCACACACTCTACACACACTCTACACACACTCCACACACTCCACATACTCCACAGACTCAACATACACTCCACACACACTCTACACACTCCACACACTCTACACACACTCCACAGACTCAACATACACTCCACACACACTCTACACACTCCACACACTCAGCACACACTCAGCACACACACTCCACACACTCTACACACTCCACACACACTCCACACACTCAACACACACTCTACACACACTCTACACACACTCCACACACTCCACACACTCTACACACACTCCACACACTCTACACACTCTACACACACTCTACACACACTCCACACACACTCTACACACTCCACACACACTCTACCCACTCTACTCACACTCCACACACACTCTACACACTCTACACACTCTACACACACTCTACACACTCCACACACACTTTACACACTCTACACACTCTACACACACTCCACACACTCTACACACTCTACACACACTCTACACATTCTACACACACTCCACCTGACCTGCTGTGGCCCACAGCCTCGGCTGTGTGTTCATGTCCGACAACCTTAGAGGCTCTCCAAGCGGCCAGGAACAGTCCTCCTATGGGGTACTATTGACCGTGACCTCACCTGAAACCCAACGCTAACTAATCTTGATGGCCCTTCTGTTAAATCCTGCCCGCTTCACCTCCTGCCTCCCTCCACCATGCTGAGCAAGGCCTCGTGTTTTTGTTCTTACTTCATGTCTTATGAGTTAGAGGAGTTAGGGCACAGTACAGATGGGAAATGTATATGTGTGTGCTCACTGCGGTATATATGAAAGCTGGATGTGTGTGCTTCGTGTGTGTGTGTGTGTGTGTGCTTCGTGTGTGTTTCTTCTCTGTAGTAGGTAATGAAAATAAAGTGTACGTGACTGTGTATGTGTGTGTGTGAGAGAGTGTACATGCACTTGATTCAGACCACATTCACAGCAGCCTACAGCGATATCCATTTTCCTGATAGAAAAGAGAACTGTCACATGCAATGATGCACCCGTGAAAACACACATTTCATCATTTTATTGCAAACATGCACACTGGTGATGACCATATCTGGACATGTCCATGACCCACCTAACCCAACCTGTGTTTCTGATGCTGATTTGAACTCATTTGTTTAATATGATAAATGGACTGCATTTATAAAGCACTTTTCTACTCATAGAGCACTCAAAGCGCTTTACAGATGATGCCTCAGACATCTACCCATTCACACCGATGGCAGAGGCTACTATCTATGGTCACATCTACCCATTCACACACCGATGGCAGAGGCTACTATCTATGGTCACATCTACCAATTCACACACCGATGGCAGAGTCTACTATCTATGGTCACATCTACCGATTCACACACCGATGGCAGAGGCTACTATCTATGGTCACATCTACCCATTCACACACCGATGGCAGAGGCTACTATCTAAGGTCACATCTACCCATTCACACACGGATAGCAGAGGTTACTATCTAAGTTGGCAGCCTGCATATCAGGAGCGGTTGGGAGTTCAGGGCCTTGCTCAAGGACACTTCCACACTTTGGCAACCTTCCGAACCACTATCGCCCCTATATGGAGTGTTTGTACATGTATGTGGCTGTGTGTGTTTGTGTGTGTGTGTGTGTGAGAGAGAGAGAGAGAGAGAGAGAGAGACAGAGAGAGAGAGAGAGAGAGAGACAGAGAGAGAGAGAGAGAGAGAGAGAGAAAGAGAGAGAGAGAGAGAGCATATGTGATTGTCATACATGTTCATGATGTAAACACTTGATTCGGTTCCATGTTATTGTGTCAGTGTTTCCACCCCAGGGTTTCTGCTCCCAGGCCGGCCCAGTAAACATATGGAGAAATATATCAACATGGGTCCTGGAGGACTGATATGCCAGAGGAAGAATAATTCAACTGATGAATGGCAAAAGGTGTTCCAAGTTTGACACTATAACTCACTCTCATT
>NC_045152.1:20964824-21002324 GCF_900700415.2 Clupea harengus
ATGAGCCGGTCAAAGTGAAACACATATCCTCTTGATAAACGTAAGGCTCCATCAGACTGGAATAACCTGCCAAGTTCACTTAGCTCTATTACCTGTTTTCATCACGTTAAGCCATCTATTTTTACTTATCTTCAAGCTCTTGCTCTAGCTTCATGTTGCACTTGAGACACTGGAATTAATTTATTTCTAATGTGTAGGCGCATGTGGGTGTTCATATTAATGTATGCTTTGTATGGATATGTGTACATTCACTGAACCAGTGGGAGTGGCAGTGCCTCTGCCTGGAAGAGCTTTTCTGTATGTGTGAGTGTGTGTGTGTGTGTGTGTGTGTGTGTGTGTGTGTGTGGGTGTGTGTGTGGGTGTGTGTGTGTGTGTGAGTATGAGTGTGTGTGTACTCGTGCTGATTTGTTTTATGTAGTGCATTTTCTGTAGATTTGTGATGGTTAATCCCAAGAGGTCCATCCTACTAATAAATTGTATAATCGGGGTGCCCCTTGGATCGGTTCCCTCCCTGCTAGATCCGTTTCATTCTGTCCTGATCTGGCTCATCACGTACGGGACGACGAGGCGGCACGCTGGAGCTCCTCACCCGCTGCCCTGCTGGGGCCTGTGGAGGTGGAGAGGGCACAGGTTTAAAAGGGTTCTCAGAAGAAAGGAACACAAAAGAACCACCATCACTACAACAGAAAACTGAACCTCGGTCTCACACACATATCAACACAGTGTGACGGAAAGATCTGGAGATTTGGCTAGTCTCTCTGTGTGTGTGTGTGTGTGTACTGTGTGTGTGTGTGTGTGCGCGTGTGTGTGTGTGTGTGTGTGCGTGCGTGCGTGCGTGCGTGCGTGCGTGCGTGCGTGTGTGTGTGTGTGTGTGCATATGCCAGGGCTTTGGATAAAAGTGTCTGCTAAATGAATTGATGTAAGAATAAAAAGAAATAGCACCAGACCTCAGGCTATATTGGCAGTTTAAGGGGTGAGATTATTATGAGAGAGAAGGGACCCATAGATTACATCACTGAAGAAAACAGCTGCCTGAATCCTGCCCTTCCACTCTTGAGACTCCCTGGCAAATGCAAACACGCCGTATGAAGGGAGTATGAGAAACACCGGGCAGATCCTGAAAGACTTTTCTTACCCAGATGGGTTGTAAGGACGGTTTGATATGTATTTGACATCACGCTCTTTTTTTAAATCTCTTATTTATTCCTCAGAAGGATAGCAGAAGAGTAGTGGTTTAAAACACAGTCCACCTCTAACTAAACACTCACTTCATCTTGACCTCCATACAAGAGAGCAAGCAAGTCCCAGAGATGCTATATATGTGCTACGCTCCAGTCTGACAAGTCAGTACAGAGCAGAATAGGCAACTGCACAGACATTCTAGTCAGCAAGTCCACTATGCTTATCCTGAATATAAAGGCGTGTATAAAGGCTTTGTTTTGTACATCTGAGGAAAACTGGAGGGCAGAAAGTAAGTGGTGGTAATTAGGACATTAACATTGTTGAAGGCGTTGAAGTGACGTTGGATAGGTAGAAGTAATTAGAGATTAAAAGATAGGTGGAAGGAAAAGGCAGGGTAAGGGGTGGGGGAGAGAGAGAGGGAGGGAGAGAGAGAGAGGGAGAGAGAGAGGGAGAGAGAGAGACTTAAAACGTCAATGCAAGCCTCTGCCACTCTGCGTGCGCTGGTATGTGCAACGCTGAAGGAGTTCACGCGTTAATCAGGCTTGTCTCTCCCGCGAGGATCTTTACCGGTGTCAACGCGAGATAAAGGCGAAGATGTTTTTTTCTCACATTTAAGTACATTAACCCTGTTGAATGCTGAAGGGGGAACAGATGAGATTTGGGAGGCTTGGCTGGCCCCGAATGGTGATGCAGTATCTCTCTTCTACTGAACACACCTATGGATTTCTGATGTACCGGTGGTCCAGCTGAAACGCGAGTTGACGAATCAGGTGCCAGGTGGCTTTGAAAGGTACGGAGGTGTTGCTTTTGTGCCCGCGCTGGACATGGGACCTAATCTTGTCACTTTGGGATACGGTAACGGAGGAATTGCGTCTTCCTGAACGGGGAGACAGTCTTCGGACAATAGCGGGAGACTAACAGACAGCGCGCCGGCGAAATGCGCACCGACCACGGTTTTATTCTGCTACTCCTCAACGGGACAGCTTGCCTGGTAAGCGCAAAATGGAGAAGTAGAGATTAGAAAATGTTATTTCTTGTTAATGGATGGATTTTTTTTATTCTTGTTCCCCAGTGTTTTCTGTGTAAGCCATACCTACCTGTCACCTGCGCGTTGAGGTATGTGCGACAACTGTCCTCCCGCTGTCCGAACGGTCTCTAAATATGATCATTTTTTGCGCCTGTGGTTAACAGAAGCTTCAATACCACAGACCCAACAGAATTAAAATCGAAAGGAGGGTCGTTGAACTTCACGGTTTGCTGTGCGCGCTCACTGGCAAAAAGGGTCCCACGAGTGCTGACAGACCGCACTGTCCGCGCGCGAGACGCGAGTGTGGGACTACGCTTACTAGGACTTCTTTAATAAAGACCTTATGGTTGCTAAGGATACTTTTGAAATATAATAGGTCACAGATTACTAGTTATCCTGTCAAAAATAAGAAGTTGCAATAGGTCGGCTAATGTAACTATTTTAATTACTTCATCAAAGTATTAGATTTGATTACTTTCGATTACTTTTAGATTGTCAGATGAGAGGCGGTGCAAATTCAAACAAGAGAACCAATCAAAAACAACTCTCAAAATTTGAGCGCATTCTGCCAAATGTATGGAGATGGTCTAGACGGCAAAAGATGCAAAGCAATAGAATGAATGTTATATTCTACATATAAGCTTTTAAGCTTTTCATTTTTTTTTTTTAAATCGGATGTAACTCATTTGCAATCACCAACATTTTGATTAGTTAACTGTTTTTAAAAATGAAATTACATATTTTTTTGCTGAGTAACTGTAACGGATTACAATTAAATTGATTTTGTAATTAAAAGACATAACTCTACATAATGCATCTCACTGTCATAAGCCTGACAAGGCGACATATATTATCTATAGATTTAGACAGAAAAATTACAGAAGGCTATTGTGACAATGAGAGATACTTTCACTCTCACACCTGTATATGCTATTAATCGCGCGGGTGCAAAATCAGTCACTCTCACTCACACATTCACACATACTTAGTCCCTCTATCTCTTTCCCTCTCTCTCTCTCACACACACACACTTACACACGTGACCTCATATTTAGGCTATTCAACCGTGGACACTACTTATGTCTTTCTGATATCTCGCCAATAGTTGTTGACTATCCAAATACACTGTGTGCTGGACCGAGTATTACCTTGCCCTGATTTTGTGTTTTCCCTGTCAGCAAGGCAACACCCGAAGGTTTAGTAAGAAGGGTTGAAAATGTGCTGAGTGATGCATGTAGACTTGTGTGGCTAGTTGTTCATCCTCAAAATTGCGCCGTTGTAAAATGAATAGGTCTACGTGAGCAGCAAAGGCGACGGTTCAATCAACATGCGTCAGGGCACGCAGGCGTCCAGGGCGAATGGATTAATTACGTTGACTAATCTAGCGAAGTGTAATTACCAAAACTCCTACGTGTAATTAAAGAAAAGTTATGAGAAACTGAAAGGAGCTTTAATTACATAAACATACCCGACAAAGAGGTCATATCTATCTAACGAGGTGTCACAGAGGCCTGTCAAATCTCCATCAGCATCTCATGAACTATGAAAACCCACACACCAATCTTCCACGGTTCATTACAGACAGGCTTTAGTGTTTGGGCCTAATGATCATTTTACGCGAGGAATCAAATTAAAAAATACAAGTCTAAACCGAGAGATTAATTAAACACCCACTTCCAAAAGTGGTCTTCCCCAGCGATTGCAGGACAGCAGATTTGAAGGCACAAATGTCTTGTTTCAGAGCGAAAATGATCCGCATGCCGGTGTGTTGGTTTATTAGCCTCAAATACATGGATGGTCGTGGGACGGCACTAATGATGTTACTCATTACGGTGTGGACTGTGGTCATTTATCTGCTTCGTGTTTAACGGTGAAATGGAAGACCCCGCGCGTCTCAGCAGAGTAGCTCGGACAATTCATTAGGCTGCGCGACAGTGATGAATGACAGAGCAATTCATAAATTATCCAACTTTTTCATTCGTATTATGTAGCAGCAATTAATACGCAGTATATTAATACGCACTTCATATTTCGTGCTGGTATCAAGCGAGCTCAGACATCAGGATACAAGTGTTTTTTAAATAGAGCTCTGCCGCACAGCCTTGAGGTTTTAATGGCTGCAGAATTACCGGAAAAAGAAAGATCGGAAAGCGTTTTGTCTGTTCATGAATCCATTCATATTTGGGGAAATCCTTGGCTGTGTGCTCAGGCAAGACATCATTTAGTTTTGGTGTTTCATTTTCACAGAGGGCTCAAACAGCATGAAGCCCACATTTTTCTTTGTTTTGATGAGTTGTGATGTGCATTGGCAATTATCGTAAGCAATTACCCCGTGAAATGATGAAGGTAAATGTGTTTGTCCTGTTCTGGTTTCCCTGACTCTCGTCTTTAAACTCATTAAAATGACAGTGTAGTGTTTCCTGTGCTGTCAATGCAAGGAAATCACCTGCCAACAATTTGAAGAAAATTAGACTTCTTAAGCAGAGTCAAAGTTGGATCCCTATGTGAGAGGAAAGATGGAAGTTGGAAACTCTCCAAAAGAATAATCAATATGTAAATTTGCACACACTCACACACACACACACTAACACAGACAGAGAGAGAGAGAGTACATTGAAAAATTGGGTAGTTGTGAAGCTGGGACATGATATTGCACTGCTCTCTGTGTTCTGTGCACCTCTGACTGAGGCATGCTGCCATGTGTGTGTGTGTGTGTGTGTGTGTGTGGGGGGGGGGTTGGGGGGTTTGTAAAGAGAACCAGGTGGTGTTCATCACTAGCATCCTTGTCACACAGCTTTTATCCACCTCTGTTCAAAGTCCTCAACATCCTATGCAAACCTCATCCGGTTGTCACTGACTGGCACTAAGGTATCCATGACTGTATGTGTGCCCTTACAATAGTTTATCAAAGCACATGAATCATGACATTACGCTGCCCATGTCAAATTAATATGACAGCTGGACATACCAAAGGAGTTCTTTTGATATCGTATGATTTTGTGCTTGGGCAGCTTCATAATTGTTTTTGAATTTCATTTATTTCATACACAGATCAAACAGCTTTACTGTTAATGTAGAGGCCTTTTAATGTCAGTTGCCTATAATAAACACTTGACAGTAAATATAACAAACATCTAGACAGAAAATGCAAAATTGAACACAAACATTAATCCTGTGTAGTAAAATGAAGTAAGAAGTTAGTTGAAATTCAGTCTGCTAGGTGAGATTAGATTTGAGTAACTTGACTTAAAGTTTATTTTCCATTAAGCCTTGGCGCTTAATTAAACAAATACCTACCTTCATTTTCTGAAAGGACTGAATTTGAATTGAATCGGCTGTACCCATAAAACATTGTATTTGTCCTGAGGCATTGGTTAAATGAAAAATAGTCTTAAACCAGAGTACAACTGGCAGTTTCCTTGCATTAAATATAAAATGACAGGAGACTCCACAGGACTCCACAAACTTGCTGTGTGTGAAGACTGGCATGAATGAGTACACACATGCACAAGATATCTGTGTGTCTACCTGCAAATAGGCCATTAGGTAAATAAATTATGGCGTTAAATTAAGGCTCTGGTTTATGAGCGGGAGAACACAGATCAGTGGAGGACGAGTAGGACTGGAGGAGTGAGTTAAGATAGAGAGAGAGAGAGAGGGGGGAGGGAGGGAGAGAGAGAGAGAGAGAGAGAGGGAGGGAAGGGAGAGACAGAGGAAGAGAGGGAACAGGTTCTATGGGTTTTATCTTGAACAACGGCGTGCCCATTTTGAACACGCTTCAAACGGATGCGCACAATGCTATCTGTCTTGTAGCCTCAATTCACTACGTGCAGAGGAGGTCACGAATGTTCCTAATGGGCTGGAAGATCTCATGTTGATCTCTGTGCCCTCTCTCTAAGAGAAATGAGTGCAATGTTTGGCAATGCTGCAAAAAAAAAAGCAAAAATCCCAGGGGGGGGGGGGGGGGGGGGGGGGTGGGCGCATCGGGATCCGTGCATGCTGAAGATCAGCCCATCAGATGACCTTTTCTCCACAATCACACAATAAAAGAGAAAATCAATGTCTAAGTGACACAAGATTACTGGAGTCCCGTGGGCTCGACTGTCGGATGATATCCAGGCTTAAGAGAGAAGCCTCCAGCATGCAGACTCTGATCCCCAATGGGTGTAGCTCTCTCTCACACACACACACACACACACAGACACATGGTCATTAACCAGAGAATAGTGTAGTGTAAAATGAAAATGATTCTCATGTCTCATATTTAAGTACAAGCATCGGATAAACGACTGTGGAGAAAAACAGACCTCCAGAAATTCAGCACTGTTCCTAGGGAACGTAGTCAAGCATAATCAGACCCTGCCTAATGAACTCAAGCCATGGGAAGGAGTCAGTGAAAGGTTGCAGAAGGATTTTCTCTGTAAAGTCAGTTTGGAATCCATCATTTGAATTTATGGCAAAAAAATGAGCTATGCTGCATAATACACAGGACAGGTCAGCTCTTGACATATATCAATGCACCTGGAGCAACTGTTTTCAGAACCTTTTATTGGAAATGTTTTGTTACCTTAGTTATCAATAATCCCCATGTATGTACTGCATTGCCCAAAGCATCGATTGATTCAACAAATCATTCATGATTAACACAGATTCAATGGAATATAAAATTTTGTTCAAATGCCGCTGTGTATGTTGAATGAAAGTCTGCCAAATAGCAGAGCATTTTGACAGCGTGGCATAATTCTTTCCTAGTATTGATGGCAGAAGAAACAGAACTCATGCATGAAGAGTGCTTGGGGGTCTGCCTACCACCACAATGGAACGCACAATGGCATTACCAAAAATGCATTTAGTACATGTAATTACAATATTACTAACTATCAATAATACTGTCAAAATTGTGACTTATTGATAGTTAGAGATATGTGAGACATTTCGGTCAGAATTATACTATTAATGATGTTAGAATCATTTAAAGACACCATATGCGAATGAATAGACAGATAGAAAAAAAGGGAAAGCCTAATATTGACAATGTCTAAAGTTTCAGCCATCCTCAGTAGCTCCTTGGGGAAGCTTTCATTCAAATCCCATCTTATGTTGGTCTAAACTGTACTGGATGGGTGGTTGTAAAGCTGCAGTATTTGCACGTCCCTCCACACACACATGGGTCCTTTTAGCCCAGGACACTGAGCAATGTAAAAAAGGCAAAGATGCAGTCTTATCATTACTCCTTTAATATTCATGTCTTTTCAAGGCTTGTGTTTGTGCACCGGTTCCGTCTTCCAAGATTATGATAATAAAGCACCTCTCAGCCTACTCATTAAGACTCGCTGTGGTCTCAGGCTGGTGCGCGGTAATCAATGAACTTCTTCACTGTTCGGTGGACACTCCATGCGGTATGCTAATCTCCTTCTTAATTACTGGTTTTGTTTTGTGTTGAAATCGTTTCTGCTTCATCACTGATGTGTGGGCTGTTGTTTTGTTCATATGATAGAGCCAAGCCTTCATTGCAGTGAAACAGTGGGAAATACTGATGGCTCGATGTGGCGTGCTTTAAGCATGGATATGCTGCCGATCGATGAAGCTGAAAAAAATGTAGCCTTAATAGCCGGTGTCTCCCCTCACGCAGTCTGTTATTCCTGATCCCTGAGTGACTGAACAGCCGGGCCTAATCCATCATTTATGGATCATTATTACGGGGAACGCCTCTCCACTTTAAGCAACGGATACGAGATCACGAGAGTTCCAACTGAAGAGAGGAAGAGCTCTGTTTTCATGAATAAAAAAAGAAAACAAACGGACGGACTGGTTTTGATCCGAAAGCGTGGAGAGTTTTTTTTGCTATATGAGTATTTGTTCATGAAATCACTCTTTCAAGAACAAACAGATTTAGTGAGAGGACATTATCTATTTGTTCACAGCCGCCACAAACGGGCTTATGTGAATAACAGACAGCTGCCTTCATCAGGAAGTGTTGATAGCCCCACAATCTCACACTGACCTCACCAGACTGTGAACAAGGTTGCTGGTGACCTCATCAGGGTGCGACAAACGTTTCTAGTGACTGCATAAGAGTGTGACGGCTGTTGTTGCCGACCGCCCGAGGCGCACCCGGTTTGCCGCCGCAGTCGCTGCGGAGTTGCGGAGCAACTTCTGGCGGCTCCCACTCTCAGTATGCCAACGTGACCCAGTGTGGTATTTGACTAAGGCAGCAAATCCAGGATCAGCTCCATTAATCCCTACAATTAGCAGGGAAATTACAAGGGAAATGTTGTCGCTAAATCGCGACAATAAGGCAACAGCGCACTTGTTCCTCACAAGCGAATGAGCAGCACCGTGATGCATTACTGAAAGGATCCCCAGAGGGGAGGGGGGGTTATGCAGATACCATATCAAACGGTGTGGCCGTAGACACTATGTGGCCATACCCTATGTACCATCTTTATGTGGTCTAGGAAAACAAGCAATTGGGGCTTTAAATTGTTGGGCTAAAAGTGGTGCAGAATGAAAGAGTATCAGAGGTGCCCTCTATTAGCTCATGCCCGCACTGTCATCAGATAGTAGAGTCCTTAGTCCTCTCCTACCGACGGGGATCCAGGCAGCCGCTGCCCGGGCCTGATGAAGTCTTCTGGCATTTAAAGGTGCAGGTCGGGCTCCACCAGACTGCTGTTTTGTCAGCAGCTCAGCCGTGCGTGAGAAGGTCCCAGAAGTTGATCATCCACCTGCACAGCACAGCACAGCAACGGATGTGCAGGTGTGGAGACAAACTGGAACAGATGCCTCATTGTTTAAATTGGAGTTTAAATTGAGCTAAGTGCAATCACCCAGCACTTTTAGACCCCCCTCCCTCCCCACTGTGCGCACACACACACACACACACACACATACCTGCCATATTATCCCCTTCTATTACTGATGAGCAGGCAGCGACTCTGCCGCGTCGATGGGTTATAATGTACAAAGATTGCTAGGCTATTCAGGCTCTGTGGTGTCCTCTCAGCATGCTCAATGAAGCCGAGTGTCCAGTGGGGACCAGCTGAGCTTAACCTGCCTGACCAGAGTTCAGCACAGCAGCGAAGGAATAAAATGAGAACAGAGGGAGGGAAGGATGGATGGAAGGAAGGAAGGATGTAAGGAAGGAGGGAGGAAAAAGTGATAGACGCGAAGGAAAAAATGACTCAACTGGCACACATGTTGGTCTGTCCAGGTGTGTGTGTGGATGAGGGGTCTGGCTGTGAGGTGGTGAGGGGGTGGGTAAGGGCTGGAGTGTGTGTGTGTGTGTGTGTGTGGGGGGGGGGGGGGCTCTAGTGACCCCCTTGAAGCCTGAGTAAATTATTCATTAAGAGTCAAGCGCCTTGTTTCTTGTGAAATTACCTTTCTTTTCTCGCCTGCCCCCCCCCCCTCTATCCCGCCATCACACCCCCTCCCCTGGCTTTGTGTGGAATAATTAGTAATAAGGGCCCCGCTATTCTCTGATTTTAATCATGTATTAGGGGGAAGAAGGCTCCCACAGTGAGCATATTAGGTCTGGGTCTGGCGTTAGAGAGAGCGAGAAAGAGGGAGAGAGCGAGGGAGCAGGAGACGGAGAGGAAGAAGGGAAAGAGGGAGGGAAAGGAGAGAAAATATAAAGCGTCTGTGAAACACTTAGAAATCTGAGCAGTAACTGGGGCCTTTAATTAAAAATTGATGTCATATTAGACATGGAGATTTCAATCCAACCGCCAGAGGAAACCGAGCTCTTATTGGGGTTCTACCTCACGCATGTCTTTGCCTGTACACACTGCCTCAGTGGTCTCTACCCCTCCCTCCCTCTCTCTCTATCTCTCTCTATCTATATCTCTCTGTCTATATCTCACTATCTCTCTCTCTCTCTCTTTCCCACCCCCACCCTGTGCTTCCAATTACTCTGAGTCATTTGGAAATAAAAAACCCATTTTGCCGGTCTAGGTTTCATAGTAATAATCTAACTCAAACTGACACTCAGCAGCACACCTCTGTGCCAGACATGTCCCCACTCTCACACAACCACTCTGTTAACATTCTCCATGTGGCACAACCAGAGAGAGAGAGATAAAGAGAGAGAGAGAGAGATAGATAAAGATAGAGAGAGAGAGGGAGAGAGAGACAGAGAGAGAGAATGTACTTAAATGCAGTTGACTGCTCTTTAGTGCCAAATGTCCACCAAGTCAGTTCACGAGTGGCAGAAGTGGTGTGCGAGTCACTCTTGTGGTGAAATAAGGGCCCTGCCTGTTGAATTGGTGCGAGAAAACACCATGCCTGTGTCTGTGTCTGTGTCTGTGTCTGTGTCTGTCTCTGTGTCTGACACTGATGAAATGCTGAGGCCGTATCGGTTTTCAGCTTAGTGTCAAGGGAGGGGATCAGCACACACAATGGAATCATTCTGAACGTTTCCACAAGAAGACAAGTGATGTCTGCACAATATTGGCTCCGCAATCTAAAAAGCGCGGCACCCGCGGCCAAAAGCTCGCACATGTAGATCTCACATCTCCTCAACAGTGTCAACAGCGTGCCTATGCTGCTTACTGTGTTGTATGAGTCACAAATGTTGATGGTGTCATGTTCATCTTATGTCACTTTAGGAATCGTACATCACTAGTAGTATGTATGAATTTCGGTGTCCTGCAAATGGCAAACAAAATAAATGCAACTCTCAAATCATGATTCTTGAGAAGTAGATCTAACACAATAGAGCTTTCATGGTAACAACAAGCTTGTCACAGGCCCCTGTGTGACAGAACTGCTCCGTGGTTTGTCTGGAGACGACCCCTTTCTGGCAGGTTTATGACGTCTTTTAGACGCAAGACAGGAGTTTAGGCTCTCCGACTGCCGCAGTAATTCCGGCAAAATGGTGAAATGAGCAAAGGTGGCGTTTTTAATTGGCCACGGTGGCAAGATCTGTTTGGCTCTTGTGCGAAATGGCACATGTGAGGCCGACGCTGTCAGTGTCTGTCTGTTTGGTCGAGCTGAAACGGTGTAGCCTACCTGCCTTGGTAATTGGCTTTTGGGAGACGGTGTACGCGTCGCCTCTTTAAGTGCCTGTTAATTGCCTCAGGAGACGACCGGTGCGCGTGCGTTCGCTTTCATCCCTCACTCTTGTCCTTTCATCCTTGAGTGTTGTTTTCTCATCTTCTCCTTCTGTTCCCCCTTTTCATCATTTACTTACATGTTCACACACGGTCTGTTGTCCTTTGTCTTCTTTTTGTGTTTCTGTGATAAAGCTTAGTTTCATGCGTCACACGCTATCTTTCTCTCACTCTTTCTCTCTCTCTCTCTCTCTCTCACACATGCACACTTTCTGTCTCTCTCTCTTTCTTTCTCACTGTTTTTGCTCTCTCTTTGTGTTTTTTGCCTGGAGAGGCACCCGAGGCCTGTGCTCACCAGCACTTAATGAGTCACAATTACCACGGAGACCAGAGAGACTTTGACCCCCCAGGGAGAAGACCCCCCCTCACGCACCACCACCACCCGCCCCAATGACTCACATGCCATAGGAAAGAGATGTCAACATACCAACCCACCTTCCTTCCACACAAACACACACACACATACACACACACACACACACACAAACAGACAAACACACACATACACACACACACACGCACAGACAGACAAACACACACACACAGACAAACACATACGCAGACACACACAGAGCAAATCACATGCACTGACGCAATCCATTTTTAATCTCAGCCTTTGGTTTTTTGCGCTCCTCTTTCTTGTCATCCATTAGGTGTGTGAGACTACTGACTGGGGATTCTCATCATCCTCCTCCTCCACCTTTCATTCAGCCATAACCCCTCCAGTCTCTTCCCACACTCTTGCCTCCACCCCATCGTCCTCTCCCCCTTAGCTTCAAGCATGTCCCCCCGTGGCACACAAAGCACTCTCACACAAGGGCTTTACAGTCCATTAGTACCACATCACATAAAAGCGCTTCGTGCAGAAGTGCATAATTAATTCACATTTCAGGACTGCGAATAGTCACCTGCGAGTGTTATTGTGTCTGAGCTCTGCTTTTAGCATGATTTTCACTTCATTCGTATGTGAGGAGAAGTGGCAAATAGCTGCGGGTGTAGAGGGTGAGAAGGTTGGGTGCAGCGCCAGGGTCTCATTATCGGGGTATTAGTGCCATTAATCTCGTTATATACCCATGGCTTTGCCCGCGCACACGCCGCACTCTGATTCTGGTTAGTGCCACTTAGCACGTTAGCTGTCACTCAGAGCGTGAGCAGGCACCATATAGTTCCTTATCACTTTTATTCCCAGTCTTTCAGGCACCATTACACTTTATACAGCAACGATCTGGACTGGGGGAGATAGCAGAGGAGTGGCCACTGCTGGCCCAGTCCCCACTTATGGCACGCGCAAGACTACACACACGCACGTGCACACATGGGTGCGCACACACACACACACACACACACACACATTCTAGATATACTGTATTTTGCTGTGCTCTACACACAAACACATTTCACAGTCCACCTTTTCACATACACAAACACAAACACACACACACACACACACACACACACACACACACACACACACACACACGGTCACACCTCTGGCTTCCAGGCACCAACACTTGTGTAACCTTCAGCTCTCTGACTCAACTGCACAACAGCTTTCAGACATGTTCTTTTTTTCGTTCCCTCTTCTCTGAGCCGTTTGCCATCTGTTGCCGATAAGGAGGTTCTTGTCCTCCTTTTGTTTTATCACCCCTGTAATCATCCATTAATCCCCCTTTAACGCGTGGCAGAGGAGCCGGGGGCCCGGCGGTGACTGACACCACCCACCCAGGTGCTTCTGGATAATCACTTAACGCCCACTTTTTTTTTTTTCTGCCGGCAGGCACTTCATTCTATTCAATTCACCTTCAGCTGAACCTGGCTGTTCACATCCCGCTCGGCCTCCCAAGGGTGTCCTTGGCCAATTTCACACACATGGAACATAAATCTGTGTGATTTCGGTCCACCTTTCGTTTAACAGACCAAATAAAAGTTTCCCCACACACTTTCAGTAGATTCGTCACCTGCACGCTCATTGAAATGCTAGACAGTCTTGTCAGTAGGCAATCTTGCCCACGTCACCTTTTTAGGGAGAGAGAAAGAAAAAAAAATTGATTCTAACTAATCCTGTCATTTGGCAAAAAAGAGAGTCTTTCTGACAGTGTCCCTTTCCATTACAGTGAGCTCTTTATATATTAAAGAAATGGGATGACATTGAAGTGAATCACGATCAAATATTCACACAAGCCATCCTTCTCTATTGAAGTCTCTCTGCCTGGCTCAGTGCGGGTGACGAATGGCCGTGTAAGACATGCGGCTTTCAATTCACGTTTCTACCTCACCAACCCACAGTGTCACACACACACACACACACACACACACACACACACACACACACACACACGTTACACAAATGTTCAGTCGGGGACAGAAATATATTTCAGGATCTGGGGTCCGATCCTGACAATATCACAATAAGGATTCCCCCACACAGTAGTGTGTACACAACTCCGTGACAGTTACCTGTAACAAGGCTGGCTTTCTCCCCAAATCCAACTCATCCTCCAGAGCACGTATGCAGAAACACTTGGTACTGTTTCACACTATTTGTCATCCACAAGTCATGATGCTCCTGTTGTCTAAGATGGCCACAACTGACTACTCTCCACTGCACCCCCAGGGCTATGCTTCCACCTGCTGGAGTGGAGGGAACCGTGTGGATTTTAGGCCGGCACAGTACAGTAGGTCTCTCCACGTCTAGACCACCAATCCCCCCAGCCCATTTAAGCACTATTTGTCATGTGAATACAATTACTCCTTTTATTACAGTTTTATTGTCATACTGTTATCCTGGTTGGACTGGCCTGGGCTGTGACTACATGTATACCGCGACTGAGTTATGGCTTCAGTTTTATGCTTATGGCTACAGTAATTGAGTTATTGTTATGGCCTCTAAGCTTTGGTTCCTGTTATTGTTTTATGGTGATTGTTGAGGCACAGGGCTGACTGAGTTATAGCTGTGGTTAGACGCGGAAGCAGCTGGGTGAGGTTGGTGTTTAGACAGCAGCCGAGGGAGGAGGGCTGTTTATTTTGGTCCGGGACCCTGTTGGCCCCGACCGCGCCGACTGCGGAGGAAAGTGACACCGGCATGCAGGCAGGCAGGGCCCCACGCGGGTCGGAGGGAGCGGTGTAGGAAGGGAGCGGTGTTGTCATCATACCCCTTCAGCTGTCTATCACTTGCTCTTCCTCTCCTCTCCTCCTCTTCTGTGAAAGACAGAAGATAGGGGGGTGCGGAGGGGGGGTGGGTGGGGGGGGCGTGGGGAAGGACACAGAAGTCTGAAGAGGTTCAAATCGATACGTCTCTCTGCGTCTGATTTGGGTTCATTATTTATGCTGCTGACGGAGAGCCTGTCAGACATCGGGGGGTATCAGAGAATCCCATTTTACAGCAGGTTAGCTCCTGCTAGGAGACTCCAGCATACTGAGGGCTTGGCTCCCAGCCAGACGGCGCTCTGCTGTAGACAGGCCTGCTGTATGGATGTGTGTACGTACGTGCACGTGTGTATGTGTGCATGCATGCGTGTGTAACCGTGTGCGTGTGCGTGTGCGTGTGCGTGTGCGTGTGCGTGTGCGTGTTTGTGTGTGTGTTCATGTCCATGGGAGGATGGGTTGTACCCCAGCAGATCTGTGAAAGGCAGGATGAGACAGCATCATCTGGAATGAACTACTAAAATCTGTACTAGGTTTTTCCTGTGCTGTGCTGTGCTGTGCTGTGCTGTGCTGTGCTGTGCTGTGCTGTGCTGTGCTGTGCTGTGCTGTGCTGGTTGTGTGTGTGTGTGTGTGTGTGTGTGTGTGTGTATTCATCTTTGTGAGAGTGTGTTTACTGAAGTCTGTATCCAAACGTGTCATCTTAGTAGGAGGTGGGCATGGGAGTGTGTAGCAGTCACACAGGGCATTGAGGAGGTGTAAGAGGGGAGGCAGGGGAGAGAGGGGGGCTGTTGACTGGCCTGCTGATGTGCTCTGCTCCATGTAGACGGGCGTGTCCTCTCTGAAGATGCCAGAGAGCTGCTGCTGCTGCTGCCGCTGCCACGGCTGCCCAGCATGCTACTGGCACTGAGACAGATGGCACTCTCTATCTCTCTCTCTCTCTTTCTCTCTATCTCTCACACCCAACACACACACACACGCACAAAGGAGAACACAACTGCACACACAGAGGCGCACACACACACACACACACACACACACACACACACACACAAAAAAGTACACATGTACCGAGATCAATGACAACCCCCAACACTGGACACACATTGCTTAAAGAACACCAGCGAAGCACCAGTAAGCCAGCAAGGAAAGAGCCAAAAATCTCACAAAATGTAGTAAAAAAAAAGGGAGAGAAGAGAAAAAAATCTTTTTTCCAGCGGCTGCCCTAGGGTGCCCCGCGCTGTAGACAAGCCTGCGAGAGATGAGATAGAGAGGAGTCAGGACACGAGGGCAAGATGAGATAGAGAGGAGAGTCAGGACACGAGGGCAAGGGAGCCAGTTTCACCCGAACTCCAGCAGCCGCACACACACACACACACAAAAAAGCATCAAATAAATGTGCCCTAATCCTGACTCAGCCTCCCCGCCAGAGAGGCCATGTCTGCTGCATAGCTACCGAACAAATGGAGCCTTGATTTATCGCCGGGCAAGAGGTGGTGGCTGAAGAGAGTACGAGGAGAGAGAGGCAGAGAGAAAAGGGCATAAGCCTGATTAAGCTGGAATAAGAGTGTCGTAAGCCTGCGTAAGGAAGTGGCAGGGGATCTCCCAGGGTGCCGGGGAGCAGAGATGGTAGAGAGAGGGGCATGCATTATGGATCAGACACAGACAGTAGCGCACAGAGGAGAGGACCCTGCCTGACAGGGACAGATACACACACACACACACACACACACACACACACACACACACACACACACACACACACACACACACACACACACATATTGTCTCGCTCCCATTGACATACACTGTCTGTCTCTCTCTGTTTGACACACACTGACACACACACACACACCAGACATCTTCTCTTTCTGTTTTTGGTGAATATATTCTTTCATTTTTTTTTATCAGAAGGGCGAAAGGAATAGTAGTCTCTCCAACAGACAGATACAGAGAGTCATATACAGAGACGGTGAGAAACTACTATATTCCGACAGACGCTGAGAAAACAGATAAAACACTCTAATATTGTCCCCTCTGAAGATCTATAGTACTTCTCACAAGACTTCCTGCTAACACTCTCGTTCTCGCTGACTTGCACACGGTAACACACAAACACACACACTGAGCCAGGCCAGACAGGGACAACAAATACCTTCTCTCACAGAAACATCAACAAAGGGAACGCATCTACACACAAGTCTGGCAAGGGTTGACAGAGAAAGAACACCCCCATAAAGAATTGTGCCGTCGCCACAGACTGAGGATGAAGAGTGATCTTACTAATGCTAAACCTCAGGAACATACAGCCCTCAGTGTACTGCAGATCACACACACATACACACACACACACACACACACACACACACACACACACACACACACACACACACACACACACAGAGAAAGAGAGAGAAAGGGTGTGAGAGTTCTTTCCATCTGTCTCTACACACATATTCTCACTCACTCACACATAGAAGTACAGAGCCAGACACACAGTATAAGAGTGCTCTCTCTCTCTCTCATCCGCACACACACTTCTAACCCAGTCCTAACTGCTCTAACAGACACACACACACACACACACACACACACACACACACACACACACACACACACACACACGCGCGCTTCTAACCCAGTCCTAACTGTTCTAACAGTATGAATCCCTGAGGTAGAGGAGTGCATGTCGGCATCCCCTAATAGATCATTTCTGTGCGCTCATTCCCACTCGTGTCCTTTCTTCACAGTACCATTGTAAGGCAGAATGCACACTAAAGATGATAAAGTCTACAAAATGGACACCCAAATCTCCAACATCTGAGCAGATGTCCAAAGAGGCAGTTTATCAGAGGAACCCTCTCTGATCTCCTCTCCACAAAAGACTTCCTTTGTTTGTATTCACAACAATCCCCATGCATTGAGTGCTATCAGGTGCAGCAGTTTAACTGATTACCATACTCCACATCCTGTTAGCACCTGGTTGCTTGCTTCAACCGTTCTCACAGAGACAACTTCGGGATGGATGTGAATTTCAAATGATGAGCAGATGTATATGAATGTGGGATATTCATGTTTGATCCTTGAGATGTGGGAAGCAGTCTGGTCACGGTGTCGTTACAATCTAAAGTATCGGTACAGGATTGTGTTTTTGACTGCTTTCTCACTGCTTTAACTCTGCCTACTAATCAGCCTCCCTGTCGACTCTGTCCAGACAGCCAATCATGGAGTAGTTGGGCATAAGGGCATTTAGGAAACTGAGCAAAACTATTGGATTGGATGCAAATTAACAGGAATGGAGGTTAGACTGTTTAACCAGTCGTTTCAAGACATTTGGTCACTTGCTTTCCAGCTTACTTCTGCACCTCATCTACTGCCCCCCCCCCCCCCCCCCCCCCCCCCTCCCCCCCTTTGCATCCAATGCATTAAGGTTTATTTGGTTTAATTGGTGACCCATATTTAACCATTTCATTTAACACTATCATCATTGCTCACGGTGGTAAACAGCAATTTGGTTCTATCTGTCTATACCGAGAATAACTAAGTTTACCATTCATTGTAAAAATTAACTGTTCATTTATTCAGCAATCATACAATTGTTCTTGTGTCATGCCTGTAATATCCAGCCAAATGTTGCATCGTGCAAATGACGGTGCTATTTAATGGAGTCTTGGTCTCAGTGATCTTACAAAGGTGGTGACTGAACCATTGTATAAAGTTGATATTGTAATATATACCCCTCTAATGCATTCTTTTGTCCCATAAAGTTCAGAGACGCCTAACCTTCCAGCCTGGTGTTTTCCTTCTTTGGTTAACACTCTTACACCATCGCTGAGCAGAACTCTCTTATCTCTTCCGTCTCTCCTCCCCTTGCACTATCTCCCCCACCCCTCTCTCTCTCTCTCTATCTATCTTCCTCTGTCTCTCCTCTCTATCTGTGAAAACGGGACCGCGTTGTGTTCCTGCTGATCCCGACTTTTTAATTAAAACATTAAAGGCTTTAATTGCACATGGAGGTTTATTCTCTTGCCCCCCTGCTCCTACCCATCTCTCCACTGTCTCTTTCTGTGTCTTCCACTCACTCACACACATAGACACACACACACACACACACACACACACACACACACACACACACACACACACACACACACACACACACACACACACACTCGCACAAACGCTCTCAGCAGTAATTGTTTCCCCATTCCAGCACAGACCCGGGGCACAAATCTCTCTCTAACACTTTCCGCCCCCTCTTCTCTCGTTCCCCCTCTTCCCCTCTTCCCTCTCTCTCTCTCTCTCTTTCTCCCTTGTCCTGTGTGTATGAGCTGATAGCGCTGAGTGCCTCTATCACTATTTGAACCCTATGGTTTTATTAGCCATGACAGCTGTATAGATTCCCAGGTATTAAGCCTGAGAGGGATGACAGCTTTGCCAGATAATGCCCAAAAGCACTGTCCACCGAGCCGCGTGGAGCAGCCGGGCCGCGGGTTCCGCTCGCCGGAGCGCTATTACCTGTGCCGCATCGCTAAGGACTTTGACATTCTCTGGGGCTTATGAGACTTTGAAAGTGTAAATCTGGAACACATGATTGCTGTTATTCTGGCATCCTGTTCCTAAGCCCCACTGTGACTCACTGGCGCTTTTAATATCCATCTCTCTCTCTCTCTCTCCTCCACTACCCATCCCCTTCTTATTTCCTGTACTCAGTCCTACTTTCTGTCACTTTCTCTGACTTTACTATTCTACTGTTTCACTAGCACTCCTTACCCTCTGCACTTTTCCCAACTCTCTCTCTCTCTCTGTGTTTGTGTGTGTGTGTGTGTGTGTGTGTGTGTGTGTGTGTGGTATTATCAGGGTTGATTAACTAGTTACATGGAGTTACGTAATTCAATTACAAAATAAATGGAATTGTATCAAGTACGGTTCAGGTTTTTTATTAATTTCTCACTCTCTGTCTTTTTTCTTTGTCCCTTTGTCCCTCTTTCTCTCTCTCTCTCTCTCTCTCTCTCTCTCTCCAGCTGGCCCTTGGGCAGGAAGACTCCTCCACTGCCTCCAAGGGCTCCTCAGAGGACCCGTCCAAGACAGTGGGCGTGCTGAGCGGCCAGAGCACCTCCCTGTCCCCCCTGAGCCGCTGGGTCCTGCACAGCAAGAGCCGGGCGGCCAACACCTCGGCCGTGGAGCTGCCCTACCGCTCGCCAGTGCCCTTCTCCAAGCAGGAGTTCTGGGAGATGCTGGGCAGTGACCTGCTCAAAGCGGCCGACGACCCGCTGGGCGGGGCGCGGGTCAAGCGCCGGCCCATCGTCAAGACGGGCAAGTTCAAGAAGATGTTTGGCTGGGGCGATTTCTACTCCAACATCAAGACTCTGCGGCTCAACCTGCTCATCACCGGCAAGATCGTTGACCACGGCAACGGCACCTTCAGCGTCTACTTTCGCCACAACTCCACGGGCCAGGGCAACATCTCGGTCAGCCTGGTGCCGCCGGTCAAGGCGGTGGAGTTCGACCTGGAGCGCCAGAGCGTGGTCTACCCCAAGGACTCCAAGATCTTCAACTGCCGCATCGACTACGAGAAGGTGGACCGCAGCAAGCGCACGTCGCTCTGCAACTACGACCCGTCCAAGACCTGCTTCCAGGAGCAGACGCAGAGCCACGTCTCCTGGATGTGCTCCAAGCCCTTCAAGGTCATCTGCATCTACATCTCCTTCTACAGCACCGACTACCGCCTGGTCCAGAAGGTCTGCCCAGACTACAACTACCACAACGAGATGCCCTACCTGCCCTCGGGCTAAAGGGAGGGGTTGGGGGTGGGGTTGGGGTGGGGAGGGGGATCAATCTCCCCCAGGACCTGGAGGAGAGGAGTGGAGAGGAGTGGAGCATGGACACAAATCAGGAGTTGAGGAGAGGGGACTGAGACAAGTAGAAAGGGGGAGGCACTGAAAGGCATGTCTCGAAGGTTGAAGTGATAAATTCAGGGAAAGACACACTGGAGGAAAGAGCAACTATCAGTCCAGAGAGAGAGAAAGGGTGGTCATTGACACTGCAGCCACCTCACAGCCTTGTAAAACACAGGCCCTCTGTCTCCCTCTGAACTGACCGTAATGGCTCTCAGAACACGTAGCATCCATCACAGACATCCAGTGGACGGCCCCACTCTACTCTGCACCCCACTGGGGGTTTCAGCTCCAACACACACTCTCATCCACTGCCACTCAACTCTTGAATGCCCTCTCTTTATTACTTGCAAAATGTGCCCTGCAAAAATATCTATATATGCAACACATACCTGCATCTAGTATGTTTGACCATGGCATTCTGCATCATGTTCCATGAAGTTTGAAGCTTGCCATCTGTACTACGTAACCCCATGTGGATCTGAAACAAGTCTCCTTACAGTGAAGTCACTTATGATGACTTGGGTACAGAAACTATGCAGGCAATGGGTGACCCATATCATAGGCATTTCAAAGAAAATGGAAACATTTATTCCGACACAAGTTACCCCTCCAAAATGACCACTACAGTCCCCCCCCCCCCCCCCCCCCCCCCCCCCCCCCCCCCCTCTCCTTAAAAAACACAAACACAAATGTCATACCCCACAGAACAAGCCCAGATTTGAACTTCTGCCCTCTTTGCAACTGTCTTATTCCAGTCCTGTACACTCAATGGGTCTAACATTTCACTTCCAGATACACACATACAGACACCACCTCAAAGACGATTCTCATTTACACAGACGGCTTCCAAGAGTATTCAAAAACAGAGGAGGGGAGGTGTGCAACAATACAGAGCTGAGCGACAGAAGAGGATTAAAGGAGGAATGAAGTGATTGAGAGACAAAGAGAGAGAGAGAAACAGAGAGAAGAGCAAAAAGAGACAGCGGAGCACTCACGCAACCGACCATTCAAAACTGCAGACCTAGATGAAGTTGAACAATAGCAGCCGACAGAGATGGAGAGCGTGTGTGTGTGTGTGTGTGTGTGTGTGTGTGTGTGTGTGTGTGACTGAGTGTGTGTGGTGGCGAGCTGGGGGAGACATAATCAGATGGAACGGAGAGATAAGAGCTCGCCCCTCCATGCATGAGCGAAGGAGAGCGAGGAGGGGAGGGAGCGGAGGGTTCAGGACACTTTTTTAATTAAAATAGAGAGAGGAGCGGAGAGAAAGAGATGTTGAGTATTCATCGAGCAGCTCCTTCTATTGTTCTGTCCGTATGAAAAAAAGATTACATTTTGTTGCTGACAGGATTCCCGATTTCATGGCTTGATAACTTTGACTGCAAGCGAGGAGATTGCCATGTCCTTCCAAGAGCAATGTTTTCACTGAAGTCAGCCAGTTATCGCTCACCGGGAGAGAAAAAAAAATATTATTATGATAATTAAGTATAATTTAATCACACTTCAAACTTAATTAAGACCTCAACTAGACAGCGATGCACACAGTATTCCTGGATATGAAGCTGTTCTCTTTGGCCAGAAGGGACATACATGCTTGCCAAATGATCACATCCTAATGACTGCAGCTACAGGCGTATCTCATTACTGGAATTTGTGGCTCAACATTAACCCCACAGACACAAACAATGCGGGGGGGGGGGGGAGGGGAGGGACGCTCGTAAGCATGAAATCTACTTAAATTCGAAATAGACCATAGAATGGACTATATGATTCAACACAAGCCCACGGGACAGTTCTCGGACAGGCAGCAGTGAAATACCAGGAAGCTGCAGAAAACTCTTCACATGGAATAAACAGAGATGATTTGTATTTATGTTGGTGACTTGTGTAGAATTTTGAGTGCTAAAAATAAGAAGGAAGGAGGGGAATATGATTTGATAATTATGTGAAAGGTCTATGGTTTCCAGTGTAGTGCTACCCTTGGATATTGTACTAAGAATATATTCAACTCATAAGCCTAGTTAAAATATGTACACGTGGTCACTTTTAAGGGTGGACACTTTGCATTTGAATATCCGGATACACAGACCACTAAACAGGGTAGGCCTATTCCAAATGTATGGAAATACACAATGTCCAAAAAAAAATGGAGACGGCTTAACAGTGAGCCAATACATCGAGTCAGCAAACAGCTCTTACAGAGTTATTTTAGTTCGCATCCACCATTGAAACTAGCCCCTCGAGAGCTATTAAGTGAGCAGAATGCGAGTACCTGCCGGAGAATGATCTGATAGCCTTGGAGTTCGCTTAGGATTGGACCGAGCTCTGAGTGGTTTGCCATTTTGGCTTCGAGCAACAAAGAGAGGGGGATTTGATGGCAAAAGATGAACGGGAGACTGCGGGTGAGTTATGCAGGTGCTAGTGGAGACGCTGTGTGATAGATAGAAAGGGGGCAGCACGTCGTGTAAGCAGGAGATAAATACTCAGGGAGAAGAAAGGGAGGTCTCAGAGCGAGAGATAAAGAGTTCGGAAAAATAAACGAATGCTATGCGGGGCTTAAAAAACTAGGAGAGGAACATCAAAGCATCCTCGCTGCTAATCAAGGCTACAGCAGGGAGAGGTAGGTGGGGAGCAACTATCTTTAATGGCCCCATAACAAAACAAAACAAAAATGCCTTGAGTTAAACGCCGGCCGCAAACACAGCCCCGCGGGCCTTAGGGGAACTGTAGACGATCCGTTACCGCCGCTGAATTATCCTCTCCAATACTGCTGTTTATCCAGTGCAGTAAAAAGCCTCGTCTACCCGCCAGTTTCGTCTGACAGCGCTCGTCACTCACACCTCGTTTTAAACACGCTGTTTAACTGGACTCGTGATATGCGCGGCTGCAGGTTTTGTTTAAATACATTTGTGCTTGTTGTTCATTTATTCAAGCCACTCACTCAAGGAGAACGGCTCAGGTTCTAGTCATTTAACAACATGTGATGCAGTGACGTTGCCCCGCCAGTAGAGGGAACACCAGTCAATGAAGGCGTCTGATGAATTCATTCTTGTTGATGTGTGATTTCCTAAACCACGTCCGTTCCTCACCGTAATCTCACCCTTCGCTTCAAGTTTTTACATCAGATAAGAACTTCAGAACTTGGGAAAGTCTATCTCTCATTTTTTCTCTCTCTCACTGTCTCTCTCTCTCTCCATTTTAGCTGAGTGATATGATCTTATGTCTGGAATTTGAAGGATATATTTATACAGCCTCACGCCTCTTTCCTGCTGACACATTCTCACTGCCTCCGGGTACAATGGCTACACTGCAGGATGATACACCTTAGGCTCAAGCCTTGTTTGCGATACAGCCATGCGATTATCTAGACACACGAAGACTGTCCCTATCACTAAATATTCTCTCCTTTTCAAAGGATGCCTAAGCTCACTAAACTGCAACTCCTGTGCCCACTCACCTTTTGCCCACCCCTGGCCCTCCTGCCTGACAGCTGCACTGTGCAGGGGGGGGCTCTTATCCCACTGCTGCCCCTTCCCCTGAGTTGAGGTCTGAACTGAGCTGGTTAATCTCCTCTGGCTTAAGGCTCGAGCACACACTCATCCCATCCTCTGTCTTTCTCGCTCTGTCTGTGTAACACACACACACACACACACACACACACACACACACACATACACACACATACACACACATACACACACAGACACACACAGACACACACAGACACAGACACAGACACAAACAGCTACTCTTACCACCGACACTCAGACGTACATACACCCAGACTCACACTCTTACAGACACATTAACACCTGCAATTACTTTCCAGCTCTCCATGTCTCCTTCTTCTTCTCCCCTTCTCTGTCTCTTTCTCTCACTCTCTCTCTCACACTCTCTCTCTCTCTCTCTCTCTCTCTCTCTCTCTCTCTCTCTCTCTCTCTCTCACTCTGCCTCTCCCGTTTCCATCAGAGGTGCAGAGAATGAGGGTTAGGGAGTGTTCTTGAGAGTACACAGGCCCTCGACTGCTTTCATCTTGGAGCACAGTGCCTGTGTGGATGCGCTTCTCTCTCTCCTTATACAGGTGAGCCCAGGAGCCATCAGCAGTAAGGTGCATCAGAGGCCCTCGGAGCCGCCACCCCTTCCCCTGTCCTCCCTGGCCTCTCACCCCGCCATCTGGAGCTCTCACATGGAGTCAAGCCCCCCTGCACCTGAAGCCCCTGGCCTGGAGAATGGAGCACCACCTCTATCCCATTACTCTACCTGCTGCCAGCACACACACACACACACAGGAATACTTTCCTCTTGAAAGAAACAAAAAACTCACAACTTCTGGTCCCTGTGACAGCCTGGCCTTGGGATGCACCCATATTGCCTAGAAGCACTTGGCTAAACTCACACACACACACACACACACACACACACACAAACATAGAGACACACAGATACACCGAATTCCTCTAATGTATCAGCAATACCCAGGAAATAAAATTCCAGCCCGCGGTAATTAGGTGGGAGTGAGGCTACATGGTCACAGACAGATGCACGTTGCCATGGAAAGGGGCAAGGGTAGGCTTGTCTCATCCATTCGGTTGCTATGGTGAAGGACAGGCCTCTTTTGCCTCTCAAACTGGATGTACATTTCGGACACTGGGCCAGTCAGAGAACACGGAAACACACGGCTAGCTCAGCCGCTAGCACGGACCTCTGTTGGATGTTAACCAATGCTGTACAGCTTGGACTACCAGACACAGTATATATCTATGTAAAAACACATCAAGCCCCGGCAGTGGGTGTGAACAGAGATCTATCTATATGTGGGACATGTCGTGGAGATTGTTTTCAATCAGAGATTTTGGAAGGGTTTTGTTTTTCTTTTTTTCTCTCTTCTTTTTTTGAAAAAAAAAACCCAACAAAAAACAAACATTATTTACACATTCCCTTCTTCGGTGTCATGTTGATATAGTGTATGGATGATAATGGTGGCATTTATTGTGGTTTCTGACATTTGAAAAAAAAAAATAAAGTGGATGGGAGAAGTGTCCCCCTTTCTCTGGATCTGAGGAGAACCGGTTCCTGTTTCTGTGTCCTCTGAAGAGAGCAATTTTTTTGTAGTTTTCCTTGTACTTTTTCCTGTTATGATCCTCATCCTCTGGAGAACAGGTTCCTATGGTGTTCCTTATCCTCCAGAGAACAGGTTCCTATGGTATTCCTTATCCTCTAGAGAACAGGTTCCTGGAGCGTGCCTTATCCTCTAGAGAACAGGTTCCCATAGTGTGCTTTATCCTCTAGAGAAAAGGTTCCTATGGTGTGCCTTATCCTCTAGAGAACAGGTTCCTGTAGTGTGCCTTATCCTCTAGAGAACAGGTTCCTATGGTGTGCCTTATCCTCTAGAGAACAGGTTCCTGTAGTGTGCCTTATCCTCTATAGAACAGGTTCCTGTAGTGTGCCTTATCCTCTAAAGAACAGGTTCCTGTAGTGTGCCTTATCCTCTAAAGAGCAGGTTCCCATAGTGTGCCTTATCCTCTAGAGAAAAGGTTCCTATGGTGTGCCTTATCCTCTAGAGAAAAGGTTCCTATGGTGTGCCTTATCCTCCAGAGAACAGGTTCCTATAGTGTGCCTTATCCTCTAGAGAAAAGGTAATTGTCGACTGTAGTGAAGGTTCCTTCTTAGCATATATACAGTGCCCTCCACAATTATTGGCACCCCTAGTGAATATGAGCAAAACAGGCTGTTTATCCTCTTGGTCTTTCACTCAAAATATTCACAAAAATCTTACCTTTTCATTGAAGTAAAACTATTGAAAGAAACAAAAACTGTTGACATTAAATAAATATTTTTCCCCAAAACATGTGTGCCACAATTATTGGCACCCCTTAATTTAATGTTTTGTGCAGCCTCCCTTTGCCAAGATAACAGCTCTGAGTCTTCTCCTATAATGCGTGATGAGGTTGGTGAACATATGGCACGGGATCGGAGACCATTCCTACATGCAGTATCTCTCCAGATCCTTCAGATTCTGAGGTCAATGTTTGTAGACTCGGCTTCAGCTCATCCCACAGATTTTCTATGGGGTTTAGGTCGTGGGACTGTGATGGCCATGGCAAAACCTTTATTCTGCGGTCGGTGAACCATTTTTGTGTTGATTTTGAGGTGTGCTTCGGATCATTGACCTGCTGAAAGGTCCAACCACAGCCCATTTTAAGCTTACTGGAGGGGGCTGTTAGGTTTTCATTTAATATCTGCTGGTATTTGATGGAGTCCATGATACCATTTATCCTAACAAGATGTCCAGGGCCTTTGGAAGAAAAACAGCCCCACAACATCAAAGATCCGCCACCATTCTTCACATTGGGTATGGGGGTCTTTTCTGTATGGCTATCTTTCTGTCTATGCCAAACCCACCTTTGATGTTTGTTGCCAAAAAGCTTTATTTTGGTCTCATCTGACCATATAACTCGGCCCCATTGAAAGTCTGACTTACATTTGGCAAACTGTAGGCGCTTTAGTTTGTAGTTGATTGACAGCAGAGGCTTTTTTCTGGCAACCCTCCAAAACAACTTGTGGTGATGTAGGTGGTGTCTGATGGTAGTTTTGGAGACTTTCTGACCCCAAGACTCAACTCACCTCTACGATTCTCCAGCTGTGATCCTTGGAGATTCTTTTGCCAGACGAACCATCCTTCTCACGGTGCGTGGGGTCAATGTACACACATGTCCTCTTCCAGGCTGATTCTTAACATCTCCTGTCGCTTTAAACTTCTTAATTATTTCCATGATAGTGGAAATGGGTATTTTCAACTCTTTAGAGATTTTCTTGTGTCCATTTCTTGATTTGTGCAGCTCCACAACTTTCCGTCGCACATCGTCACTGTGTTCTTGGGTCTTTCCCATAGTGATGAATGACTAATGTAATTTGGCCTGTGTCACCTCATATTTGTACGCCAGTGGAACAGGAAGTCATGGTTGACCTCTTAAGAGTTCCTTATCAAACAGGTGAACTTAAAAATGTAAAACATGACTGGAAATATACTTTTTGGGGAAAAATATTTATTTAAATGTCAACAGTTTTTCTTTCTTTCAATAATTGTACTTCAATGAAAAGGTAAGATTTTTGTGAATATTTTGAGTGAAAGACCAAAAGGATAAACAGCAAAGACATATTTTTTTATAGCCTGTTTTGCTCATATTCACTAGGGGTGCCAATAATTGTGGAGGGCACTGTACAGTGTATATAAAGGACTGATGGTCAGTATTGTGCTTTCAGTGGTTTATTCCTGGATTGGAAAGCAGACAAACACATGAATGCCTTCACAAGCTCTTGATGACTGAAATACTGCAGGATATTTTCTTTCATGCGACTAATGAATTGCAGGGAGCGCTTTGCACAGTAGACCTACCCGCAGTGAAGTGTACTGCTTCTGCCTGCGTACGGCAACACCACAAGGACCAAAACATCTTCAGACCGGCAGCAGTACACCACAACTCCAAAGGTAGCTCCTAAACAACGAGGCGTTGTCCGAGGCCACACACGTGCGAAAGTCACGTGCACAATTATGCCGTCTTCCCTCTGTCTCTCCCTCTTTCTCCTACCTCCCACCCCCCCTTCTTCTTTCCCCACCCTTCTCTGTGATCCCTCTCTTTCTCTCGGTGTCTTGGCGACTGCTCGCTCACTCCTGCAGTCGCCGGCTCCTTTTTTTTAAGGACATAATTGACATTAAATCCGCCCGGCGTCGTAATTAAATCCCAGACAACTGTTAACGAGGGGGAGAGTTCAAACAGTCAGATCGTGCGAGATCCCTTTAAACAAGATCGATTACGCCATTGCTCCTGGCTTACGGTTAACCAAGCCACAACCCCCCCACCCCCGTCCCCCGCCCCACCCTTCTACCCCTCCCTCCCTCCCTCCCTCCTCACCTCCCCTCCCCTCCCCAATCCACCCCTCTGTTCCCATAAAGGCACTGACAGCCTCAGGATAACCTTGATAGAAATGATGAAAGGAGAGGGGAAAAAGTCGGACTGCAGACTAAACTGGCGAGAGCACAGAAATCTCATCCGAGTGGCTGGATCCCTCTGAATACAACCCAGATACGTCCCTATAGAGGCGCATTGTATGAACTTCCACCAAACAGAGGAGAGAGAGAGAGAGATGGAGAGAGACAGACAAGACAGGCCGAGGCACGGGAGGCAGAGATGCAGACGTAAATATCAGGAGACTAAAGGTGAGACACAAAATACAAGGAGAAAAAAAGAGAGGAGAGAAAAGGAATTGAAACATAAGTAGCAGGCAAATGGCATATGAAAGAAGCCACAGAAATGTATCCCCGGGTTCACTTTGGAAAGAAAAAAGACACTTATAAAATAAATGCCAGAGAGAAGAGACACGCAGGGTGTTTGTTCTCTATGAATGACGAAGCATAAAAGAGAAGAAAAATAAAGTGAGGGCACCCGTGTGTGTGTGGGAGAGACAGTTCTTACAGAGGTCATATGTGCACTCTGGCATGTTTGTTGTGTATGTCTGTTTCAGTGAGCGTGCTTTGAAGAAGGTCCAAAACAACACGGATCCCCCGAGACAAGGCCATAGCGAGCTGAGGAGTAGGGAGGGGGTTCAAGTGAGAAGCCTGTACGATCATCAGTATTTGTGAGGCTGTGGGAAGGGACATGATGCATGTGCCCGCACACACACACACACTCGCACGCACACACACACACACACACACACACACTCGCTAACACACACACTCGCACACACACGCGCGCACGCACGCAAACACACGCACACACACACACGCACACATACGCGTGCGCACACGCACGCACACACACAAACAAACTAACAACTGAGTATATAAACAACCTTGAAATTGACAATAAGAAAGAAATTAGGTCTGATAGTCAGAGCAAAAAGTGAGGAGAGCCCACCTCTACTCCAGTTTAGTCTGCAGTCCAAGTTGTGCCTGACTGATATTTCTGAACATCTGCCTTGTGTACACTGACAAGGCTTACAGACACGGCACGGAGCGCATGATAAACCACTGTCCACCCCGCCACCATGGCGAGCGGTGCAATCAGACAGTAATCTCAGAGCTCCCTCAGTCTTGAGGAGGATTTGCAGCGGCAGCTTCAGAACCATGCGAATCAGCCAGCAATCGACAAAAAAAACAGACATTTCAAAGAGCCACCAGCTTCCATTGCTTGATTCTCCACCACACACACACACACACACACACACACACACACACACACACACACACACACACACACACCATTACGCACACACTCACGCACTCACACTCATGCACACGTGCGCGCGCAAACCCACACACACACAGACACACACACACGCTGGCTGTTAGCATAATTAATCATTAATATGTATAGGTAACGCCTGGAGTGTCTTTTTGATCTCTGAGCCGTAGCCACGCGCGACCAGGCAACGATGGCCGCCATCCCTGAGAAAACCAATTAGAGTTCACTGTTACCTGGAAACCAAGTCTGTCTGGAGGCGACTCATTAACATAAACCAGTTCACAGAATTGAATATGTGTGTGTCTGTCTATATATAATTTAATATGTATAGACAGATACACGCACGCACACACACACACACACACACACACACACACACACACACACACACATGAAAACACACACTGACATCTATATACATCTATATATATTCAGCATTATGGAATTCTTTTTCCTTTTCTTCCTGGGAGACTGGCAGTCTTTGGCGGTGTGTGTGCAGTCACGCAAAGCACACAAACACACCCCGCATGCGGTAAGTGGTTTCATGTGCCGGCATTTTAATAGTTTCTCCCGGGCTGGCTGGCTGGTTGGCTGGTAGGCTGGCTGGCTGGCTGGCTGGTTGGCTGGCTGGTAGGCTGGCTGGTTGGCTGGCTGGTTGGCTGGCTGTGCCTAAAGGAGGGAGCTGGGGTCCGGGGACCAGAGAGGTGGTGGCAGTGGCGGATGCCCAGCTCTGGTGTCACCTGGAGCCCACGCTGATGGAGTGAGTTAACGGACGAGGCCGGAGGGAGCACCACAATCCCCCTGGATTACCCCGTCCTTGCCGCACCAAACCCCCTCACCGCGTAGTCAGTGTTTACATTCCACCCGGTGCTGCTGAGAGACGGCGTGGGAGGACGAGAGAGAGAGAACGGATAGAGTGATGGAGGGAGGAAAGCAAAAAGAAGGAGCGAGAAGAAGTGACAATACCAGGAGAAGAGTAAACATGAGGCAGGGGAGGGGTAGGGGCAGAATACGGAGGGATGTTATTGACACAAACATGGAGGAATTAAAGCGGCAGAGTTGAAAGAGAGGGACACAGGAAATAGGGCAGAGAAGGAGAATGTGTGAAAGAGAGGAATTCTCATTAGAAATGATGAAGAACAGGAAACAGGAAGAGCCTGGAGGCAAGCACAGTTTTGGCATGGATGCGCCGATGTCTCCGTGGAGATGGAGAGAAAACCTCACTGTAACTGAGACAATTAAAATAATGGCAGAATTGAGTTGTGACATTCCCCCAGCGAAATACCAAAAATGGAAGATAACACCCTTTCACAGAAAACCAACCCTGCCGGAAAAAAATACTGCCAAATCAACAAGACTCTGTGGTCTCTCTTTGAAAACACTGAATGAAACTAGGACACAGACTATTACCATTAGCAATGACACGATAGCATGGCGGAAAATATGTATCTGTTTGTTTTCTACTCTGTAATGTACAGCATCCCAGTATGAATCGAATTGAATCTGAGACACAATTTTATTGCTCAGGGGTCTTGTGCAGCGATCAATAACCTGTCAATAAATAGTGATGTGAGATCACATAAGAGGATGATGGGTGCTAAGATACCCTGGAAGTGTACGGTTCTTGCACCACGGAACCCTTACTGTCCTCTATTGGCACACCCAGAGGAAGGCTGATTTCAGAACCACAGGAAGGTTCCAGGTCGGATCAAGGCCACATCTTTTCTTAAAACCAGCTGCTATAAACAGGTCCCAAACCATGACTCAAACCTGTCACTGTCTGAGGCATGACCTTGTGGGCCATCTTGTAATTCACTGTCTCTTCTGATTGTGCCTGAAGACTTGTGAAAGGACAGTGAAAAATGGAGGCACAACTCAACCTCAGTGGTAGCAGAGAATGGATATGATTATCTCTCTCTCTCTCTCTCTCGCTCTCTCTCGGTTTCTCTCTCTCTCCTTCATCTCCCTCTCTTCCCTGTAGGCCAAAAGCGAAAGGACATTTCCACTTAAGAAAGAGAAGCTTGGAAACAGAGGAAGTGATTTAAATTCACTGACAGGACTTTAAATACCAGCCAGGGATCTGTGTTGTGCCCTTTGGCAAAGTAATTATTCACCCTGGTAAAAAAGACGCATGTGTGTGTGTGTGTGCGTGCGTGTGTGCGTGCGTGCGTGCGTGCGTGCGTGCATGGCTGTGCGTGCATGAGAGTGTGGATGTCTTCGCCTGTGAGAGGATGAGTGAGTGAGAGAGCGAGAGGATGAGAGAGAGAAAGAGAGAGAGAGATAGAGGGAGAATAAGAACAAATGAGAAGAATAAATGAGACAGAGTTAACGGAGAAGAAAGATGGAAAGTAAGACAGAGAGATAGAGTGAGCAGAGGGGGAAGAAACAAATAAAGGAGTTAGTGGAGACTTGGAGACAAAACTCTCTCTCTCTTGCTAACACACACACACACACACCGACACACACACACTTTTAGCCATTAAAGGTAAGTCACCTTTGTCTACTGCAATGGTACAGACAGGAAAAAAAAACTCGTTTGCCTGACAAATGGCAGTGCCAGGCTGATGCCCATAGTTGTGCCTGCGACCACAGACAGACAGACAGACAGACAGACAGACAGACAGACAGACAGACAGACAGACAGAGTGAGAGAGAGAGAGGGAGAGAGAGAGTGAGAGAAGGAGAGAGAGAGAGGGAGAGCTGGAGAGAGAGAGAGGGAGAGATGGAGAGAGAGGAGAGAGAGAGAGAGATGGAGAGAGAGAGAGAGAGAGAGAGACTATAAAGGGGTGTTTCTGTGGCAGAGATGGAGAGCACAGCTAAGCAGAAAAGGTCAAACTCTCTGCTCCGTCAATCCATCTCCTCACCTCACCTCTCGGGTTCTACTTCCCACATCGGAAAAACAAATCTTTCCCTTACCTCCCGACTCATCCCTCCCCGCGCTCCACCTCCTCTCCGTCACCTCTCCGTCAGCGCACATCTCTCCTGTCCTGTCCTCCCTCGACTTCTTCCTCTCCCACGCTTTTATCTCTCCTCCACCCATCCTGTCTTCCTCTGCGCTGAAAGGAGGCGCTGCTGCTGCTGCTGCTGCTGCTGTCTCCATCTGTGTGCTGATGCCGTGAGGCCTCCATTAGTGCCCGCTGCAGTGGCTGATGGGAGGTGACACTTATTGGGGATCCGTCCTTCAAAACCTGCAGCCTGTCAGTTAGATGGCAGAGCGCCCTCCAAACCCCACTCCACCTCCACCCGTTTTGTGACTGTAATTGTCTCTCTGTGTGTGTGTGTGTGTGTGTGTGTATGTGTGTGTGTGTCTGTTGTCAGAGAGAGAGAGAGAGAGAGAGAGAGAGGAAGTTTCTGTTTGTCTGTCAGTCAGTCAGGAGTGTATGAGTTTGTGAGTTGTGTATTTGTGTCGGCATTATGGTTGTGTGGTAAAATGTCTGTATCTGTGAGTGGTCTGTGGACAGTTCTACTTTATATAGTGTAGACACTCTCATACGCATGCAAAACGATCCTCTCTCTGTGGCCCTGCCAGCCCATAAATAATGTGATGCACTTCAGCTGGCAGTGTGGATCTATGGAGTGACTGAGGACTTGATTTTTATTTTATTGACTCCACTGCATAGAAAAGTAGTTTTGCTCAATTTTATTCCATAGCAATTTCACGACACTCACAGCAGGTAAACAGGTTTACCCACATTCTTCACAAACAAGCACATGTTCAGTATAAGTATACAAGCATTGCATGTATTTGCACACACACACACACGCGGGCGCATGCACACACAAGCACACATGCGCACGCATGCACACACACGCGCACACACACGCACACACATGCGCACACACACACACACACACGCACACACAGCGAATCGCAGGTAGGTGAGTATTGGGTGTGGATCGTTATGGGTTCTCCTGAGCAGGCCTCAACAGACCAGCACAGATGCGCAGACTCAGCATCAGCCACTCTCGCAGCCCCTTCGCCAAACCTCAATCAATCTTCATTTTCACTCTCTCTTTCGCTCACTCTCTCCATCCGTCCAACTCTCTATCCTGTCTGACTACTCTTCCCCCCCCCCACACCCAGGCCTGCCAAGCTGAAATTTGTTAAGTGTAAAACTTCTTTTTCTGTCTCCTTCTTTCCCTCAGTCTTCCTTTCCCCGTTTCTCTTTTTCTATTTCTGTCTCCTCCTATCCATGCCTCTCTCCCTCCTTCTCTTCGTGTTGTTGTCGTCTCCCCCGGTAAACAGAAGAGGAGCCTCCCTTCCTCATTTTTCAGCGTAGCTAGCTGCCGCCTGGGGGAACGGAGTCATGCTGGGCTGACAGGAAGTGATGTAAGAGCCTGGCTGAGAGGTGATGGCAGAGAGCACATCATTAGATCCCTCTGAAAAATGTGTGTCCAGCACCTTTCACAGAGGACACATACAGATCCACACTTACTTCTGTTTACAAAAGTACACAACAAGGGGAGATGGACTAAAGTTGAGAAAATATGGAGCTTTCTTTGGTTTGCAAGTTACACCTTATTAATAAAGATTTCCTGAAGATGAAAACCTCTAAGTAAAACCACTAGTATTGTCCTTCATGTTTACTGTAAAAGAGTCAGGGTTGGGGGGTGGGAGTGTGGGTGTGTGTGTGTGTGTGTGTGTGTGTGTGTGTGTGTGTGCAGACGCAGGTAAGAGTAGAGAATGCATTAGACAACTGACTTTCAAACATTTCAGGCATTTATTTCAAGAGTTAATCTTGCATTTCATGATCAGATCAGCAGGGTAACAAATCTGTAGTTTCTTTGATGAATTTGTTATGGAATCACAGGGGAAGGGAATAACACAAGACATCAAACACCAACATTGTTCTAACGGCATCTCCCTCAATCCTCTGAATACAGTACCGCTTGGGCTTCAGTTAACCTTCTTTTCCATCAATAGAATTCCATCCATTCATAACTGGCTCCCCACAGAAAACGTCCACTTTTCACAGTTCTAGAAAAAAAATCTCTTTCTTGTTTAAACTGGTATAATTCAAAAAACAGAAATCTTGAGGCTCGCCTGCAGCTACAACATCCACCAACTGGTGGGATAATACTTAGGTGTGTGTGTGTGTGTGTGTGTGTGTGTGTGTGTGTGTGTGTGTGTGTGTGTGTGTGTGTGTGTGTGTGTGTGTGTGTGTGTGTGTGTGTGTGTGTGTGTGTGTGTGTGTGTGTGTGTGAAATGGTAATCGAGCCGCAGAGCAGAGTCCTGCTGGTCAATAACAGATGGAAATGTTCAAGACCAGTTCACTCCACAAAGGTAATCATTTCCTTTGTGAAAATGAATGATACATAATTATATAAAAGAGTAGTTATTAAAACACTTTCTTTGTTTCTTAGATCTAGTACTTTCATTTTTCTTTAAATACGTTTTTCATTGTTTTGTTGACCATATCGAACAGCTCCTTGGCAGAGAGTTTTTCCTCCGACTTTAAAAACTATTGGTCAGGATTCAGAACAGGTCACAGCACAGAAATGGCATTCCTGAAAGTGGTCATGGAATGCTGAAAGAAATCACATATCAGTGAGATTTTTTTACATCTGCAGCATGGAACACACCTGAGCCAACTACTCATACGTAAACTGGAAAAATGGTTCAATCTATCAGCCTGTCAACACGCACAGAAAAGTAATTATATTGTCAGTGTTGGAGTACATTTTCCCACAAAACACATGTTATCATGGACCATGTGACCGACTGCCATTGCTATACTGATGACATTTAGTTGCATATAGTAATTAACCCAGCAGTTACTGGCATGAAGAATATGTTCAGTCCGTGTGCCGATAGATCCCAATACCCCTACTATGCGCATGGTGATGCACTGTCCTCTGTGGATTGAGGCCACAGGCCCTCTCTGCTGTGTGTCCAATGCCCCAGTGGTCAATGACCAAGAGTCCACCCCTCCACCTGGGGTTTGACCCATTAACCTCTGGTTTCCTGGTCCGTTGCTCCGAGCACCGGACCACACGAACATGCTCTGATGCCCTGCCACGGAGGGACCTGTGCTGCAGTCCCTGTCCTTCAGGGCTCTGTTCCTGGCATCGCCCTGAAAACCACAGACTGGCAAATGCCCCTCAACTTTTCCTCCAGCGCTGAAAGACACACACTAAACCAAAAATGAACTAATCTGAAATAACAGCAGAGCGGAGACTAAGAGGGTGGCAGAAGGTAGGGAGAGGAAATGAGAGAGGGAGGAGTGATCAGATAAAAGGGAATCTGGAGACAAAAGAGGAGGTAAAGAGAGAGAGAGAGAGAGAGAGAGAGAACCCCGATGACTGAGCGAAAATTAAAACACTTTACAGACACGAGAGAAGAGGCTCCACTGTGGCTCCCGCAATGCCCTCCAAACTCACTCTTTCTTCATGCCTTTCTCTCTATCTCTCTCTCTCTCTCTCTCTCTTACCTTATTACCTTACCTCTCATCTCTTCACCTTTTTCTCATTCTCACTTTCCTGCTCCCATCCCAGCGGAACTATCTCCCCGTGCTCCATCTTTCACGACACGCCTGACATTTGGGCAGACCTTCCTGGGTGGAGGCTGTGGTTCTCCAGTCAGGAGTTCTTCCGCTGGCCAGAAGGCTGGGTTTTTACCTTACCTCGCCTGGGTATGAGAGAGGGTGAGGTGGAAGGGGAGGAGGAGGAGGAGAGGGGGTCGGCAGGGCCCTGAGATTCCAATTCATTACAGCGAGAACACAACCTTATTATGATTAATGGCTGAGCCTGGCAGGAGAGCACCTCCGGGATGATGGCAACCTATCGGAGTTCATATGCTGGGGAAGAAAACAGACCCACTCACTCCAGCTAACCTGTGAGGCTGGGGTTCTGGGGTTCTCTCTTCAAGTCAGTGGGTTGGGAGATGGAGAAAAGAAGCTTGTGGGTTTGGGCCAGAGAGAGGGAGAGAGAGAGGAGGGGGAGAGGGAGAGGGGGGGGAGAGAGAGACAGAGACAGAATGTGTGGGTGCAGGGTGTGTGATTTTGCTTAGAATGCCATTTTAGACGACCTGTGAATACTCACAGGGCCTCACATACTCTGTAATTACAGAATGCACTGGTGCAGATATACTGGACAATCATTTTACACACACACACACACACACACACACACACACACACACACACACACACACACACACACACACACACACACACACACACACACACACACACACACACACACACACACACACACACACACACACACACACACACACACACACACACACACACACACACACACACACACACACACACTATGAACACATTTAGCCAGGTACAAACCAGGGCTAAGCAAATCAAATCCTTGAACACCCTCACATACTCACATGCACACATACATATACATTTTCTTTCTCTCAAACACAGACACACACACACAAACACACAAGCCTGCATACATTTATAAAAACACACACTAGCCTCACTCATGCGAGTCGAATCCTTCTCACAGTGGGACAGACTTCTGAACTGCAACAGACTCACTGTCATGGGAGGGAATAAGGAGAGGGGTCAGTAATTCACAACACATACAAGCATTTCTTTCTCCTTCTATAAGACACACCAGCACACACACATTTCCTTGTGTGCTTCTCTTTTTCTCTCCGTCACACACATATACAGTACACACACACACACACACACACACACACACACACACACACACACACACACACACACACACACACACACACACACACACTACAGCTGCAACTAACGACTACTTTAATAATTGATTAATCTAACGATTATTTTCCCCGATGAATCATTTAGTTGATTAGTTTCAAAATAAAATCCTATATCATTTCTAGATTTCAAGATTCAAGGTTTGTGCACCAACTTAATTAAACAGATGCCACAAACAAATCATTAGACATCATA
>NC_045152.1:21007324-21017324 GCF_900700415.2 Clupea harengus
ACACACACACAGACACACACACAGAGACACACACACACACACACACACACACACAGACACACACACACACACACAGACAAACACGCGCACACACACACACACACACACACACACAGAGAGACACACACACACACACACACACACGCCAAAGACACACACGCACACACACACACGCACACACACACACAGACACACACACACAAACACACACACACAGACACACTTGCACACGCACACACATACGCACACACACACACACAAGAAAACACACTAATACAACCACAGACACACGCACACGCACACACACACACACACACACACACAGAGAGAGACACACACACACACGCGCGCGCCGAAGACACACACACACACACACACACAGACACACACACACGCACACACACACAGACACACACACACAAACACATGTACACACGCACTTACTTGAAATATTCTGAACAAACTTGCACATACATACACACACATGCACACACAAGATAAAAAAAACTAATTCACACACATGTATAAAACAGCAGGGCCTGTATTCACAAAGCATTATAAGGTAAAAAATAGCTCCTAACCTGGTGATTTAGGAGAAACTAATGGCCGTGTCAGTCCAGTATTCGTGACTGCAAGTAATTCACAAAGCTCCTCAGCGCTCAAAGTCACACCTGGGAGTCTCATGTCTGGGAGCACTAAGGCCAACTCCCACATGAAAGATACCGCATCAATCACGATGGAATAATTAGCCTGTAGAGTTTGTAATAATGTCCTACTGAAACAACCCACTCAGTGCCGAAATTTCATTGAATATAACCTTTGATTGTAAAATCAAACTAGCTCCTGTGTACCCAAACGTGTCATCACACAGATGCATTTTGAAAACTGTAATTATTTCATGTGTGGCATATTTATTTATTTATTTCTCTTTGAGGTGGGCTGTGAAGCCCATGCCTGCTCACCGGCACAGACCTGTCACTCATCCATCACCAGCTTGTGCATGAGACTTGATGGCAGCCATAGCAGCAGAGCCTTTCTCTTAGCTTAAGAGTTCTTGGCTTCCCTTAGTAAAAGTTGGTCTCAGCAGATTTGTGAATAGGATTTAAACTTAGGGAAAACCTTTCGTTTGAAACTTTTACTGTGATTTAGGAGTACTCTAAGTGGTTAGATAAAATGCTTTGTGAACACGGGCTCAGATATGCTTGCAGATTCTCAAACACATGAGGGAGGGACACAACCCACTCTTCCAACATTCCAATATTCCTCTTTAAACTTCCAACCTTGTACAACTCCTCACGCCATACAGTATATTTCACCCCCTCCCTTTCTCTCTCTCTCTCTCTGTCTCTCTGTCTGTCCTCTCCTTCCCCTCTCTTCACTGCCTGCTTTTCTCTGTGAGTAATTAGCTGCCTCTCCGTGTCATCCGAGGCTCGGGGATGGAGGGATGGCAATCAGAGTTCATAGCGGCCATCTCCTCTGCTCGCCGTAAAAGCGCCCCGGGCCCCTTTCTCCTCCTCCTTTTTTTTTTACAGGCGGAAGGGTAATATATGGCTTTATTTACGAGGCCAGAGCCTGACAGATTTAATATTTTAATTCTGTTTTATGGCCCCGAACAGCCAGGCTGCCACGCACTTTTTATCGCCCTCATCGCCGCGGTTACTGACGGATGGACGCGGCAGGACGCGGGTCGAACGAACAGGCGGGGAGGATGAGCAAAAGGGACACAGAGAGTGTGTGTGTGGGGGGGAGAGGGGGGGGAAGAAGATAGAGAGAGAGAAGGAAAGAGAGGAGTGCAAGCCAACAGAGAGCATCCATCTCTCCTCTACTCCACCCTGCTGACAGGTGAGGAACTCCGATCTCTCCTCATCCTCCCCTCTTCCCCTCACTTCTCCTCTCCTCTCTTCCCTCTCCCTCCAAACCCTTCCCCTCCCCCATTCCTGTCACTCCTCATCTGGGGCCAATAACTCCTCATTTGGGCTGTGTGTGCGTGTGTATGTGTGAAAGGTGGGTGCATAGATTTGGCCGTGGAATGGACAGGTCAGGTCAAACTCCCGGTGAGATTCATGGCCCCGGCGATTGACCGCACAAGCTAATTCCGGAGTTGATTCATGTATTAACCGAGCGATTCAGGGCTGACGGTGTCTGGTGGTCGATTAATGGTCAGCACGATTTAGAGCTAATTTCTCCGCTGATGGATGGCCCACAGCACACACTCAGGGTTAGTATTGAGAGGGGGGCTAATAGATGGAGCCCATTCCAACGTGTTGCTGACTGCACTGCAAGGAAAATTACCAGAGGCTCACTCGCTCACTCATATACATGCATCTCATGCATAACGTGGATGACTGCGTACAGAATGTTTGTGTGTGTGTGTGTGTGTGTGTGTGTGTAAATTATGTCTGATGAATGTGAAGAAGTCTGTCATTTTATTGGTCTTGTTCATTTAATTTTCACTTCATCTCATTTAGTCAGCTTCTAAATTGACTGTTATGACCTTTAACTCCGTGACTGGAGGACTTGTGTTATTTCATTTTATTTTTTATCAGTTGGCCACACCACACCACACCACACCACACCACACCACACCACATCCCCCTCCTCCTCATCGAACCCAATCCAGTGGCCAAAAAGCCAAACTGGTCAGACACGAAAACACGAGATAGAAATGCCAGTAGCACAAATTTAATAATTTCTCACTACGCCAAAATCCCCCCTCTCTCCTATCGGACATCATAGAAAAGTTTGATTGCAGTTTTAATGGAAATCAATAGCTGCTTCAAATTGCTCACTGTGAGAGCAACTTTTTTTTTTCAATCTGCACAAAATGTCATTACGTTTTTTTGAGATTTACAATTTCAGGAGGACCACAAAAAAAAAAAGTTAATGAGTGGCGGTTTGACCCAAAACACCATTTTAACAATTTCACTGGAAGATTCAGAGATTGAGGAAGGGAGTAAAAGAGAGAGAGAGATAGGGAGAACCACAGACGGAGAGAGGGATGCACCTTTAAATAAATAGAGGAATGAAGTGGGATGACGGCTCTGCATGTCATCCCCCTGAGACGAACGGGGGAATCAGAAACACTTTACTCCTCCAAAGCCCCTGAGAGTCTCCCTCTTTCTCTTTTTATTTCTGTCTTTCTCTCTCTCTCTCTTTCTCTCTCTCTCTCTTCTTTTATCCCCATGTTCTCCTCAGAGATATTCCCACAGGGACGGAGCCATTCCTCAGGAACGCTTATCTGATCAGCACACTCTCCTTCTCTTCCCCATCTTTGTCCCCACTCTCTCACTCTCTCATTCTCTTTCTCTATCTTTCTCCCTCTCTTGTTCTCACTCTCTCACCCCTCTCTCTTGCTCTCTTACTCTCTCGTTTCCATAAGCTGGCATGTGGTGCTTTATTGATCTGCTCTGCGAGCCAACCGGTGAAGCCATCCAATCAATGGCCATGTAGGGTCCAGTGGGGGGGTGTGTGGTGGTGTGGTGTTGCGCGTGTGTGTGTGTGTGTGTGTGTGTGTGTGTGTGTGTGTGTGTATGTGTGTGTGTGAGTATGTGTGTGTGTGTGTGTGTGTGTGTGGGTGTGTGTGTGTGTATGTGTGTGTGTGTGGTTGTGTTGCGTGTGTGTGTGTGTGTGTGTGTGTGTGTGTGTGTGTGGGCAAAGGTCTTAAGTTCCCCTTCCACCCCCCTATTATCCAAGCTCCTCACAAATCAGCCTGCACAAATCGCTCCAGTCTGACAACTGATTTAATGTATGCCACTGACACACACACACACACGTACACCCACCCACAGATACATGCATGCAAGTGGCGACACACATTCTGAAACACACACACACACACACTTTTTCTCTGTTGGCAACCCCCCCCTGGAGCAGAGACTCCGTGGTGCGCCATTTATCCCCTTCAGTGTCATTTTCAGCGGGTCACTGCAGGGGTGGGGGCTCGGGGGGGGGGAGGTTGGCAGTGTTCACATTATAGTGGTAAAACTCCCAGAATGCACCCCCCTCCACCCCTTCCCATCCATCAGAAACCCCTTGTGTAGACCTCTGTCACAGTTCATACGTGAACGTGTGTGGAGCCGAGGGATCTGACGATGGCACCTTGGGGAGCCTTGGTGCTGTAGACACCTCTGGAGTTCATCCACAAATAGCCCTACTGGTCAACCCTTCCTCCAGCTTCTCCATTCAACTCCCAGTATTGATCTATCTACATCTACATCCCCCAGTGGGGAATCAAAAGAAGAGACATTTTAATTGTGAGAAAAGTCATTGCTGTGTTTTTGAGACACACCTAGCTCTGCTGGAATGGATGACTTCTATGAAAAAAAATAACTTTTTGATTAGCCGTTCAATGACAGGTGCGATCACAGCGAGTGCACCTGCTGTGTGTGTGTTTCCCATTCCGACCGCTCTTCAAACCTGACCCTCGGGTGTCCGTGTGGGACTGCAGTGGTACCACCGGTGGCGGAGGACCGAAACGAAAGAACGTGGCGGAACCCCACCTTGGGAGTATCCGCGGGAGGCTCTGCACACCCAGCTGCGCTGAAGGTTGCAGGTAGGACCTGCCTCCGCCTTACTCAAGGCCCTCTTTCATCAAGACACACACACACACACACACACACACACACACACAGGGGATGGGAGTGGGGGGTGGCTCTGAGTTCACATCCAGCAAAAAGAATGGGAGCAAGGGACATAATTCTTAAATTTGTTTGTAAAAAAGGCAATTAAGAGACTCCAAGAAGATGGAGCGAAGAGGAGGAGGAGAGAGAGAGGAGGAGGAAAGAGAGAGGAGAGAGAGAGAGAGGAGGAGGAGAGAGAGAGGAGGAGGAGGAGAGAGAGGAGGAGAGAGAGAGGAGGAGGAGAGAGAGAGGAGGAGAGAGAGAGGAGAGAGGATGAGTGAGATGAATGGATAACATGTGAGAGAGGACAGAGAGAGAGAGAAAGAAAGAGAGAGACGCCCCATACACACCCACTTGTGACCAGTGGATGTGGCGGTGTGTGTGCATGTAGGAGGGGCCGGCAGGAAAGGCCAGGGAGAAAGTGCCTCACTCACAGAGGCCCCGTGAATAATTAAACAGGCCTTAATTAAACCTGTAAACGGAGGAATGACCCTTACCACAGGAGCGCCCCAGGGGGGAGGTAGGGAGCGGGAGAGGCTGGAGCGGAGAGAGAGAGAGAGCAAGGGAGAGAGAGAGAGCAAGGGAGAGAGAGAGAGCAAGGGTCAGAACATTAACACAGGCTGCTGGAAAACAGAGCAATAGGATCCTCTCATTTGCCTTGACGTTTAAAGTTGTTCTATTCCCCTAAGGGCTTTTTGAAAGGGAATTGATTGGATGGAAAGCGGTTTCCTGTGTGTGTGTGTGTGTGTGTGTGCATGTGTGTGTGTGTGTGTGTGTGTGTGTGTGCATGTGTGTGTGTGTGTGTGTGTGTGTGTGTGTGTGTGTGTGCATGTGTATGGGTGTCGTGTTGGTTTGAAAAGCGCTGGGGAGATTTTACATGCTCTGGCCTGTCACTGGTCTATTGCGCTGTCTGCCTCTGCTATTACGATGAATATAAATGCACTACATTTCACAGGTTACTGGGATTGTGCAGGGCTTTAAACCGTAAATGTTAAAACATGCTAAAACAAGGCATGTATATTTGTCAATTTACGGCCAGCAGATACAGAACTCAGAACTCAGTGAGGAAGCATTCCCTGTAACGATAAGAGACGTTCTAGCGACAGAAATCTAACCCAGGGGTTGTAATGTAATCATCAGAACCCCCACCTCTGGGGTCCGAGGGTGCAGGTTCGACTTCAGTGCGGGACTGTGTACATTTATATAAAACGGCATTGCAAGCAAGAAATTAAAAAACTCTGCATACTTAGCTAGGTTTGTGTCCATGGATGTCCTGTGCACTTCACAACATAGATTCTAATTTCACGATGTTAACAACAGACAGCTATAGATAGAATAACCCAACTGCTGCATGTGTTCAACAAACTTAGCTATAACTGGCTTGCTTTGCACCCCAGTTGCCAGTGACCAGCTAAACATAGCCAACCAAACCAAGCACAACCACTCAGATAAGCAATCTTACCTTTATACGGTCCACTGAAAGTTCTTCACACAGTTTAGTCCACTGTTATTCAGTTATAAAGCATGATGTACGCTACACATGATGTACTAGCTAGTAAGATTAGCCTGGCCAGAGTTGCTAGCGTCATTACATCAAATTCTACTTTCTTTTAGCGCAGCAGCACTTTCTTTTATCCAGACTTGGCAAACAGAACCAAAATTGCAATGGTAGCAACACGTTGTAAGAGCATTTTAAAACCACATAATAACAGGAAGACATAATGTTTCTGACATTTGATTTAAAAAATAATGCATTTTAGATTTTAGGCTTAAATTATGCACTGGAGCAAAGTGGTGGGGATGAAATTGCCGATTGTAACAAGTGGTGGGAACATGTTCCCAGCGTCACCTGCGTAAATTACGCCTTTGTGCATTTGTGTGTGTGTGTGTGTGTGAGAGAGACCGAGAAACTAACAGAAAGAGCAATGAGGAAGGAAAGGAAGGAAAGGAAGGGAGAAAGAGAGAGAATATGCCTGAATCAGACTCGCAACGTGACACACAACAATGACGTGAAATCCAGAGTGCCAGTAGTGCATACAGATGTGTGGGGTTGTTTATGTTACATATACAAATAAAAAAGGGTGAGGGACCAAGCACCTTCCGTTAGTCAGACAACAACCAAGATGAAGAGTAACTCTTCCAAGAGCCCATGACTAAACAAAAGATAGCTATGTAGTGATACATCCACAGACAAAAGCAATGCAGCACCTTCCACACTCCTTAAAGGACAGAGGGTCCATAGGAAAAAATGAACTTTGATGCTGCAATTAAGATGCAGTGTTCCCTGGTGGAGCCTGGAGTGATGTCATGACACCCAGCAGTCAGTGGCTGCGGCCCTGCCCAACTCAAGCAGACAGGGGGCTTCTGGGAGATGAGCAAATGTCACCATTTTCACCCGTTTAATCGTTCAGGGAGGGGGTAATAACACCGCCACACCAGGACGGGTCAACGAGGCAGCATTATGACTTAATTAAATTAAAATTCAAAGGAGCCCTTCCCACAAGAGGGGCACACACACACACACACACACACCACACACACACACACACACACACACACACACACACACACACACACACACACACACACACACACACACACACACACACACACACACACTCTCTCTCTCTCTCTCTCTTGCTCTCTCTTGCTCTCTCTTTCTCTCTCTCTCTCTCTCTCTCCCTCTCTCTCTCTCTCACACACACACACACACACACACACACACACACACACACACACACACACACACACACACGTGGTCAGACAAACTTACTTGTTCACAGTTCACATTCTGTTGGAACCCTTTGACTCCTGAGACAATGCTTTATTTGTGGCTACAGGTGACTGGCGAGCATATTTGCACCACATGCTCCTCAACACAAATACAGCCCACATACATACAGTACACACACACACATACACATACACATACACACACATACATACATACATACATACATACAGTATACACACACACATACACATACACACACACACACACACACACACACACATACAGTACACACACACACATACATACATACAGTGCACACACACACACATACACACACACACACACACACACACACACACACACACACACACACACACACACACACACACACACACACACACACACACATATATAGTACACACACACACATACACATACACACACACACACACATACAGTACACACACACACACACACACCACACACACATACACAGAGGGCTGAGTAAAATGTCCAGCTGCCGATGCCAAGGGCTGTTCAGCTCTGGTTCTCTTAGATCTTATTGTAACATTTGACACAGTGGACCATGCAGTGTTGCTTGAGTGGTTGGAGTATTGTGTTGGGTATCGTGTGGAGTTCCACAAGGTTCAGTGGTTGGTCCCCTTTTGTTGTCACTTTATTTATTGCCCCTCTGCCAGATATTCAGAAAGCATGGGATCTCTCATCACTACTACGCTGATGATACTCAATACATTACATACAATCAATATATTTCTGTTCAAGACTATTTACAATCTCTTTTTGACTGCCTTGAAAACAGGTCATATCTTTGGTTCTAACGATTCTAGTCTGTTACCCTTTTATTGTTTTGCTGTTTTTATTCTGCTCTATTATCCATATTTATCTCTTATCCATTCTCTTTTGATTCATTTTAGATTTTGCATGCCTATGTTTTTTGTTCTATTTGCTTATGTTTTTGTTCAGATCTTATCCACTTTCTTTTTCAGTTTTTTGCTTTTAATTCTTACTTCTTTTACTTCTCTTACTTTTAAGTTTTGCTTAAGTTATCTCACCTTTTCTTGTATTTATTTAATTTGTTTTGTGGTACTTGTATTGCTTTTATTTATTCTACATGTTTGATATATTTTTAGTCTTTTTTATCTCATTTTTTTATTGTCAATTGATTGACCTCAACTGGAAATCCCTTTGTTACAACTAATGTATAAATGTGTTACATAAATAAATATGACTCTACTCAACTAAACCTGTAATCCATCTGTTGCGCTCATGCACGGGCACACTTTAGGTTAGCTGCCAATCTGCTTGTGACTGGCACGAGTTTTGTGTTGTCACTGTCTGCTCTATTGGCAGCGCCCATCACAACACAACCCTTGGTACAGTAGCTAAACCCCACACCCCCACCCCACCACTGGCAAGGGCCTCTACAGTAAAGCTGTAATGCCCACACAATTGGCAGCGCCTAAAAGCGGAGTTGTGTTATTATCAGCGATGCTGCATAATTGGCACCATCTGGCATCATTCTGCTGCCGATTATCTGTAATGGCGGTGCACACTGGGCATGCGTGAGTGAGGTTTTTTTTTTCCCTTCTATTTAATACATTTTTTTAAATGCTCGTAAAGAGGATATTAATCTGCAGTATGGCCGCCAGGACAGGATATGAATCTCTCCCCTCTTTCTCTCTCGTCGTCGCGTCTCATTTTCTCTATATCAAGCCCTCCCTTCTCCCCCTCTTCCACCCCTCCCTTCCTTTTTTCACCCTCATAATCCTCCCATCATCGGTGGCATATGCGGAGCATCTTTAAATAACACATTCTAATAGAGTGAGGGAGGTGCTCACCTCCACATTTCTGTTTCCAGGCCCGTCACCCCTGCTCTCTTTTTCTTCCTCTCTTCTGGACGAATCAGCGAAGTTCTATATGAACATGATCACCAAGGCAACCTTTCAAGTGTACATACTGTATTTTTAATGACAATAAAATACTAAAAAGCTAACATAAAGGTTACAAAATGACAAACTGAAAAGGGAAAACTCTAGTGCTCTCGCTCTCTGTCTCTCTGTCTCTCTGTCTCTCTGTCTCTGTCTCTCTCTCTCTCTCTCTGATATCCCTCCTTCCTCTGGCTCCTCTATCTAACCCATGGTAAGGACAGCCACTCAGGTTGTGATCCACTCCATCTCTGTCTCTCCTCAGGACTGTACAATTGAACTCCTCACCTCTGAGGTCATTTCCAGGTCTCAGCTCTCCTGCCCTACTTCCCCCCTACTCCACAGTTCTCCCTCTATCCATCCATCCATCATTTATTTGTCTGTCTATCTTCCCCTCCTCCAAACTCCCTCTGCCCATTCTTCTCTCTCCACCCATCTCCTCGTCTCCATTTTCGTTTGTGTTTTTTTTTCTTCTTACACTTTGCTCATTTCTGAAATATGCAAAAGCGGGCTGGGAAAAAGAAAAGCCCAAGCGGTTATGGTGCAGATCGTTAAAGCTTTAACATTCGACCCCTCCTCATGCATCTCCTTACCCAAACAGAGTGCACGGCCACTGTCCTACAGCTGTGTGTGTATGTGTGTGTGTGTCTCCGCGTGTGTGTGAATAGGTGTGCGTTTACCGTATAAATACAGATTCATAT
>NC_045152.1:21024824-21027324 GCF_900700415.2 Clupea harengus
TGTGTGTCTGTAGAAGTGTGGGCGCATGAACATATCCTAGATTGAAGTTTCAGAAGGTGTCCTTGTGCGTGCGTGTGCGCGCACGCGTGTGTGTGTATGTGTGTGTGTGTGTGTGTGTGTTTACTTCTCTAAGATGTGTGTCTCTGTAGATGTGTTAAGTACAGGGGTTAGTGTGTCTGTATAAATGTGAGTGCATGAACACATATCCAAGACTGAAGTTTCAGAAAGTGCCCTTGTGCGTCTGTGTGTGTGTGTGTGTGTGTGTGTGTGTGTGTGCAGACAGAGCCAGTGCCTGTCATTGTGACATTTCTCTGATTGTCTAATGACATTTCTCATGACATTACAGTCTTCAAATCGCCCACACCTAGAGAGTGACATGACATTCTTGGTGTCTTACGGGTCGTAATGTGCTCATTTAGCTGCACTGAGCACTTAAAAAATGCTGAGGAACATTCTGGTCCTTCCACAGCAGCCCACACAGGTGCAAACACACACACACACACACACACAGAGAGAGAGAGTTGTGAAAAGGCTCACCTTGGCAACAAATAACCTGCTATTTGAAACTGCCTTTCAACTGTCCTCAAAGAGGTACATTTAGTGTACAACATGCCGTGCGCCATCTGCATGGCAAAGCTACACTTCCTTTTGAATCATCTGACAAAAGATTATTTATGATGATGGCTCAATATTGGTGAGACTCTGTAATAGAGATATTTTAAGAATGAATTGTGCAGACAAAACTTTAGATTCAGAGTTTTTTTTTTTTTTTTAAGTCCTTCTTTCCTTTCCAGCACTCTTACTGTTTTGATATTGTACTCTGCACTGGACCATTCCACAGTCAAGAGGTAACATGGTCAGCTAGCCGCAATTGCTTCCTCTCCCTTTTCCTCCCTCTCTGGGTCGAGACTTCTCCCATCGAGTCTTGGCAAACAAGATGTCCTTGAGTAACTCTGCTTCCCCGGAGTTGTCTTACACCAACAGGCCTCACCGCCCAGCAGTGACTTTCATGGCTTGTGTAATCACTGAGTAGTGTAAACGCTGTGTTTTTTTTTTATTCGGGTACTCGCTCTGCCAGAGAACTGGCTCCCTACTTGCAAGTTGGTTGTAAACGTTTAAACTTTGAGCTCAGCTAAATTCAAAAAGGAGATTTCCACCACAGACTCCATGCTCACAGACAAGGTCATATGGTTTTCGATGAAAAACAAACTTTTAACACTCTTTTGAGAGGATTCATTGAAACTTGGAAATTTGAAACTTAGTGAAGAGTTTGGTGGAGACTATCTTTCTCTCACCCCGACCCAAGGTAGACATCATTTATAATATCAACCTTTCTGATGTCTGTAGAGGCAGCCCATCACCTCCCTTTCTGATGTCTGTAGAGGCAGCCCATTACCCCCCTTTCTGACGTCTGTAGAGGCAGCCCATCACCCCCCTTTGGAGTTCTGCTTAGTAGCCCCTTACGGTCTTCTCCCTAGTCCAGAATGTGGACGGGTCTTAGTAGCCCCTTACGGTCTTCTCCCTAGTCCAGAATGTGGACGGGTCTTTGTGTGCATGAAACCAGAAGTGCTGCATTGGCTATTGTTCATTCAGCCACCCCCTATCAAATAAATTAGCACCATATCTTACCTTCACTTGACTCATTTGTACTTTATTAAGTTTACGGGCTTAACTTTCCTAAATAATCCAGACGTTGGCAAGATGACTTTTAGATGTAGTGCTCCATCCTCCTGACACAAATTACAAACAGACTTGGGGCGCAATATTCTGGTGGGATTGGGTAGTTCCACAGTACTGATGAAGGACTTGATTAGTTTTAACTGGACATGTTTTTGCAAATAATGTTTTAATTGAGATTCCTGGGTCTTGTTGTGAGAGCTAGCAAGAACATTTGTTTTTAATTATCTCCTAGGCTATTTGTCATGCATCCCTATCTTATGTTTGTTAGTTTTGTTACTTTGTTGCTTTCCAGGTTGATACACAATGGATTGTGTTCCGGGTTTGAGATAGCAGAAGAAGTAGTTAGTAGTTTATATTTTACTGGGTTAACAATTTGGCCTGTTTGTTTCTTTAGCTATTGTGTTTTAAACACATTCTTATTGTTCATGTCAGCATATTTGTAGTTCATAGTTAGTTCACAGATTGGTTTGCAAATATCATATTCTTAAAGACTATGTTGTCCATCACAGAATAAAATGGACACTGTGTTTGCAATAATGTGTGTGTGTGTTTGGGTTTGTTACTGTCTGCATGACTCAGAAGAACAATACCAGGCTGTTAATTTGCAGTTCTTTGAGTGTGTGTGCAAAGAGTGTGTGTGGAGATTGGAGGACTCAACCACAGAGAGGGAAAGAGAGTGACATAAATAAAGAAAGAGAGGAGAGAGAGAGAGGGAAAGAGAGAGAGAGAGAGTGACAGAAATAGAGAAAGAGAGGGAGAGAGAGAGAGAGAGAGAAAGAGAGGGAGAGAGGGAAAGAGAGAGAAAGAGAGAGAAAGAGTG
>NC_045152.1:21029824-21069824 GCF_900700415.2 Clupea harengus
GACATGATGTTCTATAACATTAAACTCCATCTCCACTAGCTGTTGTGCTGATTTATTTTGGCATCGTTTAATCGATCATTCATTTTCATTAAAAACACTTTCTCTTTCATCTCACTATACCATCTGTTTTGGCACCACTGCTGTCCTGTATCTATAAAAGCGTGTCAGCCAGTTTGAAGTTGAGAAAAGGGCATATAGAAAAACAAACAAACAAGGAGATGCAAAGATGCCAAAACAGCCTAGATGCAAATACAGAGGAGCAGATGAACAGACCGACAGGGACCCATGGAACCATATGGGCCAGGCCTTGTATGCCTGCAGGGGATGACCTATAGGGGGGGGTTGGTCTGAGCTCCAAGTATTAGTATCAGCCTCTGCACCAGGAGTGGCCAATCTCATCCACTTATCCAAGGTCCAGTGTTTCATTCCACTCGTGCATTTAGACGATTTTCTCCAAAGTGAATTACAGTGCAGGTTAAGGCATTAAATATTAAATAGACATTTGGACAGTGTATTTAACAACTACGGAGACCACTGGAAAGCCTAGGGCTCTGATTGCTGTGACAGCAGGTGAACCAGTTTGTAAATACGATCCCAGAGGTACATTTGATTTGTGTTTCACCTTCACTCACTCAGCTTTCAGACAGTAGCATTCACAAGGCTGGTTAGTTTTAGCTAGAGGCTGGCATCAGTCCTTAAACCCACCTTTGCCCACTCACTGCTTGAATCTGCATCTTTACTTTGATCTCTACGTTCATGACATGATGAATTCGTTGACAATGCTCCGCTCACACAAAACATGCAAATCGTTCTCACTCATATTTACACCCAACTCACCCGTGGTCATCTCCAAACATGTATTAATATTTACACCCAACTCACCCGTGGTCATCTCCAAACATGTATTAATATTTACATCTTGCGCTCCCAAACTTCATCCCTGCGTTCCTCCTGCAGCTGGGCCAAAAACCTGCTCCCACATTGACTCTTCATAACACTGCCCCATTGCTCTAGAAGCAACGTTAAGATAACTGAACATTCCCCTGCCTTGACCTCCCACTGAAGACAAAATATGACAAGAAGTAAGCCAGACGCACAGCCTCAGGACCGGGACAACACAGGGAGAAGACGGCCAATGCAAACAGACAGACACAGAGACAGACATATGGAGAGAGACAGCACTAGACAATGACTCAGAGAGTGGCAGAAAACCAGACAGATTGGACAACTGGGGGGAGGTGGGTGGAGGGAGAGAGAGATAAAGAGAGAGAGAGAGACAGAGAGAGGGAGAAAGTTGTAGAGAAAGTTGAAGCAACAAACTGACCCCTTTCTCTGTCTGCATGGATATGAGGATGTAATTGGTGTGTGTGTGTGTGTGTGTCTAAGAGAGAGAGAGAGAGAGTGAGTGTATGTGTGTGTGTGTGTGTGTGTGTGTGGGTGTGTTTGCGTCTGTTTGAGGTGGCAGATGCTGGCTGGAGCTGGGTGCTGACGCTGTGTGTTTGGAGGCAAATTGAGTCCGAGACAAGGAGGAGACGAGAGACGGGGAGATAGCACCACGCTAACTTCAGATGAGCAGGGAGGCCAAACAGAGCGGCCACTTCAGATGCACATTACTCTTCCTCTTCCTCTCCGTGTCCGCCTCCGTCTCCCTCTCCTTCTCCCTCTCCCTCTATCCACCCTGCCAAATCCCACTCGGCATGGGATGCAGCAAATGGAGAGAGGCTCATTACTGGAGAAGTGCTGTGTGTGTGTGTGTGTGTGTGTGTGTGTGTGTGTGTGTGTGTGCAGACGTTGGAGTTGCTTTCATCAGCCTGCATACCTACTTACCCAGCAATCTGGCTGCATGTACACACAACACTATTCTCCCCTCCAGGCTAGCTCCAGTACCTGTCTGCCTACACACCCATTGCATTCACAGGAACACCAGTCACTCTACCTGCAGCAGAACTCAATTCAGTTCAAATGTGCTTGGTTGGCGTTTTACACATTGTTTTGCCAAAGCATTCATGGGAACAGTAGAACATGAATAAAAAGGGGAAAAAAGGAGAAACAGATCACATATTGTTACACTCAGGTACACTGAGACATGTGGCATCATGTGAGATTACTCATTAATGTAGAGCCATGGAGGTCTCTGTGTGAGAATACAGTATCTTTGTGTGTGAGTGTGTGTGTATACGTGTGTGTGTGTGTGTGTGTGTGTGTGTGAGTGAGAGTGAGGGTGTGGGTTGTTGCCGTATATGTATGTGTTAATATATGTATGCTTGAAGTGTGCACTCATAGGCGCGTCACTGTGTGGTCACTCCTCTTTTTACCACAGTTGTCTACGTAATAAGCAGCTAGTTCTCCACAGTGTTCCTCTTCTCCTAATAAATATCGCCTGAACCTGGACACTGTTTTTCTTCATTTTGCTCATTTGTATTCTCTGTTTAGGGCCGAATAACGTTGTAGTTTACTTAGTTTTTGATACTTTTCTTTCTGTGTATTAATAATTTGACAAGGTCAAATTCTCTTAATTCTGTTGACTGGGTGTCAGTCTACTGAGGCTGATTACTGTTCTTCCTCATCTTCCTCATGTTAGTGTGGTTAGTGTCCTGTTCTTCCTGTTACTCATGTTAGTGTGGTTAGTGTCCCGTTGGAGCCTCAGGACCAACTGACTGAGGGGGCTCTCTTCAATGTTCACTTCTTGGTTCTTAAGGGCTCTGAAATGACCAGAGGCGGGTTCACTTGTTTTTAAACGCTGCCAGAATTTGATGGCTCTTTTTTCAATTTTAACTAATAGAGGGTATTGGTCTAATTCTGCCCTGTGTGAGGTGCTTGGTGTGTGCCTCTGCATGCAGGGTTTCAATTGAGCTTTTGTCCCATTTGTCAAAGTAATTGAGCAGATTTTTAATGGCATAGAAAGCCTACTCATAACTCATAACATAACTCTCTCTGCATTGGTCTATCTGTCTATCTTTCCATTTGAGTATATCCATTCATCCACATACTGGTCTGTCTATCTATCTATCTATCTATCTATCTTTCTATCTATGGTCTCTCATGTATCTAGTGGCTTGACTGCTCATTTTCAAGACACACAGTGGGTGCTGGCTGCGAATACTGAGGACGTAACTCAGCTTGGCTGTCAGGAGGGAAGCAAATGGGGAGGGGAAGAGAACGAGGGAGGGATAGACAGAGAGATGGAAGGGGGGCATAAAGTGGGGAGAGGAAGGATATACTGGATGTGAGATGGTATAGACCTTTTGACATATACATATTGAGCCATTAATCAATTATTTTCATGTAAGAAGAATATTGCCCTTACACAATCTCACTAGGTCATTAAGGAGAAGGATAGAGAGAGAGGGGGGAGAGGTAGAGGTGTGGGGAGTGTTGAAGGAGGGATGAACTCTCACATGTGGAGGAGAGGCAAAATGGAGAGAGGAGGAGATGAAGAGATTTAGGGGGTAGCTTTACACCAGTAACAATTCATTTATCAAAGGATGAATGAGGCTGAGTGTTGTAAGTGCCAGGACTTAGAGATCGGAATGCTGCGATCGATACAATTCCCAAAATAGCAGTGTCTTCCCTCCGTTGTGTCAGATGTCTGCTGCCGTCGGTGTGCTCCGCTCCAGTCCTGTTTATGGTAGGCCAAGTCTCTGCTTCAAACAAGAGAGGTGGGAACAAGACCAGAAGAGACAGACCTGTGTAGAAATGACAAAATAAGAAGGACATAAAGTGTAAAAGAAAGAAAGGAAGAATGAAAGACAGAAAGAACCAAACTAAAGAAAGTCTAGGCACAACTGATATGTATTACAGCAAATAATACTGAAAATACTGTGAACCCAAATGATTAGCTCACCTCACATGTCTAGAGATAGATAGATTAGTGTGTGCCACATTGGGCATGCTGAGGCTCCACTTCATTGGCAGGCCATGAAAGCCCATTCTGGATGTGAATTTGTGATGATCAACATGACCCCCCTCTCTCCCTCTCTGACATCAGTTGTAACTGCGCGGGAGGGGGAGGGAGAGGGGGGAGATATTAGGCAAGTATCTCCTGCCGAGCGCCAATTAGCACTCATTAACAGCCAGAGAGAGAGAGAGAAAGAGGGAGAGAGAGAGAGAGGGAGAGAGAGAGAGCGGAGACTCAAGTCACAATTGAAATAAATAAAAGAAGGGAGTAAAAGAGAGGAGAATGGAGAAGAGAAGAGAAGGGATAAGGGCGGAGAAGAGAAGAGAAAGGATAAGGGCGGAGAAGGGAAGAGAAGACAAGAGAAGGTATGGGGAAAGAACACGGAGAGGAGAGAAGAAGAGAGAAGAGAATGGGGAGAAAAGGAGGACATGCAATACAGAGACAATTTGCAATAAAACCAATAATCCAAATGCCACAGGGCAGACCACATTGTTCCAGCGATGGTTTGCTGACATTACAGACTACATACACAATCAGCAATAACCACGTGAAATTGCTCTACTGGAAGCACTGGAAGAACAAGCCATTATTTCTAGATAAACACTTTTACCTGAAGCTACAGGAAGCAATTCCGTGTTCCAAGAAACAAAAAAAATGACATGTTTGGAACAACAAAAAATGGAAAGGTTCACGTTCACAAACACAGCACAACGTCGAATTTCAGCGTGGCCTCTGGAACAATTGAACCTACGCGTGTCTGAGACACAGAGTCATTCTGGTTCAGGTGTAGAGGACATTCCACTCCTCTATCTAAGAGACAGAAATGGGTAGAGCAGGCGGAATCAGCTCTTCTCTTTTTTCCACCAATATCTCCTTGACGTTTATGATTGACAGTGCTTCCGGACGTGGTGTCCTCGCCTGTGGTTGGCCCGTCTGCCCATGGTCCTATCTTTCCTGGTGATTTGTATCGCCATTAGCGATGGTTGCCATGTTTACAGCGGTAGGCGCAGTCTCTCTCTCTCTCCCCTCGCTTGCTAAACAGCGTGGGGGCCGGGAACAAGAGGGTGGGGGTGTGTTGAGGGGGGCCTGAGTGCAGTAGTCTGTGAGAGGAGGACATTAATTTGCTTTATCATCTCACCCCTTGTTGCCCTCCCCTCCTCCTTCTCCTCCTCCTCCTCCTCCTCCTCCTCCCTTGCAACCGACTGAAACACGTCCCCACTCTGCCACCTTAATAACAGCTTGTGTTGGGGAATTGAATTTAAACCAGGGCCATCCAGCATATCTCTGCACAGGGCTATGGGAGAGGAGACGAGAGAGGGAGAGAGAGAGAGAGAGGGAGGGAGGGAGGGAGGGAGGGAGAGAGAGAGAGAGAGAGGGAGAGAGAGAGAGAGAGAGAGAGAGGGAGAGAGAGACATCAATAATGGCGACAGCATTTAAGAGGCAGACAACCTTTACAAAGGAGCACAGCGTTTAACCGCTAGGCACGGCCGCTCATAAAAAAAAAAAAAAAACAGCTCCTCACGGGGAGGCTGCCATGCCGGCAGAGGACCAGTAGCCAGTGATGTTCATCTGGGATGGCGACCAGCGCCACACCAAGGCAGCTCGCCTCCCTCCAACACACCCCAAAACACACTGCCTATGCTCACAGGCCACAACGCCAGCAAACAACAGCATATAATAATATACCTACCGCAGCTGAAGACAGACCACCGCCCTCACGAGAGAGAACTCGTGCACACAGTCATGTGACTAATGTGTTTTTACACACCCTTAAAAAGGACTGCAATCCAGAAAAATCTATTCGCCTATCTTCAAAAGGATAGTCAAGAAGCTAGCCTGTATTCCGACATTGGGTGCAATGTTAGCATAGCCCATAGTAATGTTTATGGATGCTGCCTGAACTCCAGAAGGGGGAGGAGGAGGAGGCAGAGCAGCTGCTCCTCAGTATCCAGAAGGAAACCTCAGGGTTGCACTGAGCACACCACACCTGGGGAGTGTGTGTGTGTGTGTGTGTGTGTGTGTATGTTTGTGTGTGTGTCTCAGTGTCTCAGTGTGAGCAGCAGTGCTGGAGGGACTGGCACCTGGAATAGATAAGCACCACCCAGGCTAAGCCACACTTGGCATTCCTGTGTGCCGCACAGAGGGAAAGCAGTTCGGTCGGGGATGTTAGCCACTCCTAAAAAGGACCCAGATGGGTCATTAGCATAGAAAGCAGGGAGGGTTACGTCGGAGCGACTCCTCGTTACCCTCAAAGAGTAGTCGTTCAGAGGACAGGCGTGCCAGCCAGACACACACACACACACACACACTCATGTGTTCCTCTCTGCACACCAAAAACTTTTCAGAAACATGCCACCATTCAAGAGACACCTCTCTCTCTTTTCATTGTGCAAAAAAAAAATCAGAAGTGGAAGACGGGTTTGGGAAGCAGGGTTGGTGTGGAAAGAAATGGATTTTCCCGGTGTGTCTTGTTCATTCCGTATGCAGATTTATGCAAATGCATGCACAAGCAGACACTGACCTCCGCGCGCCAGACACGGGAGTGGTAAATATCACAATTTTTGCCCGTTTTAAACTTCCGCTGAGCCACCTGCCGAAAGGAACGGGAGGAGGAGGAGAGACAAAAAAAATACACTCCTGAAATTTTTCTCATTAATATGCAAATGCAGGCAATCAGATTTGCACGTTGGATTGAATTAATCTCCGCCACCCCTCCGCTAGTGCTGTAATCACAAATTACAGACGGGCACCTGACAGACGGCTACGGCCTCACATCCTGTCAAGCAGGGCCCTCCACCTCAGGGGAAATAGACCAATCAGCCGGCTCGGATCCGCACAAATTTACTCCTACAACTCAATCCAGATATTTTCATAGGTGTGTACCTGAGGGTCATAATCCTTTAAACACATCATAGAGAGAGTGAAACCATGTCTGTGTGTGTGTGAGACAGACAGGAAGTATCTTTAACATGCATATTAAAAACACTCCACACTACTTTGCATGCAGAAATGTCATACTGTGACTGTGTGTAAAGCCAAGAAATGACAGTTTACCCAGATGAAATTAAATCCTTAGGGCTGTTTTCACGGTGTTGGTTATACAGTAGTTACCCTGACGCAACGTGGTGACAGTTGACAGCGCCTCAATGTCACAGCTGTCATTAAAGCGATGCTCCTTAAGTAACAAACACAAGGAGGATGGGCGCAAAAAAAAAAGAAAAAGAAAAGAAAAACCTTGCTGAGTGGAAAGTTACCGGGCTGCAGCACAAAGGCATTCCGTCACCCGCGGCAACATCGGCACACCTGTCGTGTTGCCGTGAGGGATGGTGCGGGGCCCAGGTGCTCGTTAGGATGACAGAGCGAAGAGCGAGGGACGGGCACGGCGGCATCCATTTCATCCACACAGACGAGCAGCGACGAGATCGGCTCTCCGTCTAACAAGCCAGCCGGCCGGCCCGACCGACTGAGCAAGCGGCCATGGCAAGGTCATCCGTTAAATGCTGCTGGGAACAAACAACTCACAGAAAATAAGTGTCGGGGACAAACTCACGGTAAACAGGCGTCGGGGCGCTGTGACCTGAACCATAGGAGGATGACCTCACACACCTCTCATTAGTGTCTACAGTACACCAGTTAGGGAGAAAAAAAGGAGATACCAGCAGCATCCAGGAGGAATGAAAAAAACCGCTCTGAAGAAACCACATCTGTCCATACAGCCATTTTCCTTCAGTAGCATGCTAGAAGTTCCTATTGGGTAATATACACAAAGGAGGACATCGATTAAAAAAACAAACCAGTTAAAGTGACATCTCTTCGACTCACAGTGTGGCGATAATATTGAGCGCAAATCTGCTGGACTTCTGCTGTCAGACATTCTTATGGGAGCATTTTCATTCTGGCACTGCCCCTGCCGCCTGTGCACAGCAGAGGACCAGTCATCCCAGGCAACAGTCGCCTGGCAACATGGTTAAGTCTCTAAACATATTTCGAAGGCTTGAGTGAGATATAAGCTGACAAGGCTTGCCGTTTCATTAGTGGAGAGAGAGAGAAGAACAAGTAGTTCTCTCCCTTGCTGTGTTTGCCCATACTGTAGGCCTCCATGTTTCCCACACTCCACCCCCATTCATTCCTCCATCACTCCTTTCTAACGCTTTTCCCCCCCTTGATGGCTCTCCTCATCTGGTCGTCTCTCTCTGCATCCTTCTCCACACTTTCTCTCCCGTCCCCTCTGCTGTCGCTAGTCTCTTCCCCCACCCCTGGTGCGTTTTGCAGGGGGAATATTAAACAGTCGTCTGTCGTTTGCTCCTGATATTATATCATAATTAGCAGGGGTTCCGGGCTGGCACACCAGGCACTAACAGATGGCGCGCTAATTCTATTAACACGCGCAGGAATGACCGAGCAGCTTTTAGAGCTGGCCGAGTATCGCGACCTTCAAGCTGCAGGAAAGCAAGGCGTCCGGCCAGTTCCATGACTATCGACAACAACACCAACACCACCACCACCACCACCACCACCTCCCCACAGTACCTCACAATTGTCACCCGCCCCCCCCCCCCCCAAAAAACCCTCTCCTTTTCTGCAGTACTTTGCAAACACTTCATTAAGCTTCTTCTCCTCCAAATCTATTTTAACACAATCCAAAATGCACTGCAGGATGAATAATGCAAGGAGCCTAATTTTAGACCATTTATCTATAAATGAGAGGTATATGGTGAGCTTTCTATGAGGTATATGTAATAACTTTGTAATTACTATGTAATATCACAGAGATACACTAGAGATATGAGATATGGGTTTTTTTTCCATTCTGTACATGAATAGGATTCTGTCTCTTTGATCTGCACAGATACTAGAAGTATACACTGATATTTGTATCTGTATCTGTTCAACGAAGTGGGTGTGGTTTATATCAGAAGTCACCGGAGGTTTTCTATCCTAATATTCATTGGCAATGCAATTGTTGTGCCTTCAAAGCATCAAATTGGTTTAACATTGGAATATAATTCATTTTGAAATATGTTTTCATATCCTCATACCAATGAAAATATATGTTGGATGGGCCTCAGCAAAAATGAGCAGGCACAAATTTCGCTCACGGACCATGACTAGCATACACATTCTCTATAACCTTCTGCTAAACTGAATGACACAATGCCAGACACCCCATATCCCAACTGTAGTGTACTCAATAACCAAGGCAGTTTGCATTGAAACAGAATCTGTAGTTAACCACAATATTGCCCCTTTTTTATTCATCAAGCGTCTTTAACCAGACGTAAGCTGGGTTTCCATTCAACTATTGAATGCAAATGAACGCTTCAACTTCCCATCAAATCTTTTAAATTCACATGAGAAATGTATTAGCAGGAAAAAGGTGAAATGATCCTGGTTGATGGAAACCAGTTTAGTCACATCCACAAGGGGTTTGTTGCAATTGTATCAAGTTTTTATACCCACAGCTGTCAACAACTCCTCCAGCAGGAGAGTGTACATTTTTAAAATCTGCAGATGGAAAAAGCTGATGATAATACGCACAGACATTTCTTAGCCAAATCTTCACGAATGTGCTTAAAATATGAACATGTTGGAAGGAAAGCCGGCTGCTATCTCCTGTTGAAGGTTAACATCGCTGGACCTATAACCTGAAACCCAAACGTGAGAGAATCTTCCATGGCAACTACAACCACTAGTCAGAATCACCCACGACAACTACTTCACCAGCAGCCTAGTAAACAGGGACCGAAAAATTCAAGCCATTATTTAGCCATTAGCCTTCGGTGATTAAAACATCCAACACACACAACACAGTCCAGGAAAGTCTCCACTGTCCAGACTCCCCATACTAAAGAAACATGCAACATCATATTTGCAACATAGGGTAAAACATGGAAGCCTGCGTGCAGTGCAACCTGGCCAGCATATGCCTAGGCTACATGATGAGTCAGAGCTAACATGGCTTGGCATTGAAAGTGTAATTATTGTCCCCTTGGCGGATACAAAAGGTGGCTGATGGGTAGGCTTTTAAAAATCTGGGTAGGCCTGAGTGAAGCTCATCACCACACATGTTCGTGTCAACCCCTTCAGATTCACACCATTATCACCCTCTGGAAACATCCATAATCTCCACAGAACATCCCTACTTATACATACACCTTGTTATAACTTCCATGGATGAATATTGACTGAAATATAATATTTTCCCAATATATTAACAGGTTTTTTTTATAGAGGAAATGAACACACAGCTAAATATGGCAGGTGATGTATAGTTTGCAGGGGTTTGGAAGAAATTCAGCTGCTTCTCCAGGCTTTTTTGCTAGCTTTCCCTGAGTGATAGCCAGGAACGGTGATCTCTCAACTCACTGTGTACTCATTTGATGGGGGTGACTACAGAATATAGCGATCACTTTTCAATAATGTGTAGTAAATTCAATTACTAGTTAGTGAAATCAAAGTCCTATGTTGCAAAGAGTATGGGCATTTTTAGCTTGTGGCCGTCCACAGAGATATGAATCAATGTGAAGAAACAAAATGGCTGATGCATATTAATAACAAAGAGCAACTTAACATGAACATCGTTGCATCCCTACTACCTTCACTTACACTTATTGTACCAGCATATTCAGTGAGGATTTCAAAGTAATCTCAGCATCATTGACATTCTTTACACTGGAGGATGGATGGAATTTAGTTTAGTCCTCTAACACTTTAGACCTTTTTTGCCTTGATCTGGGTAAATGTTAAAGTTTTACTTTATTGCACACAACAAATGTTGTGAACTCATTTTGAACACTATTTTATTAATCATAACCTCCATCAACCATTGAAATGAATGGTGGAGCGTTTGCCTATTGTGACGTTTCTTGCTCTGCCAGCTTTTGACATAATTTACATATCTGGCTGTTATCAGAGATTTTCTGGTATGTGACATACCGTGGGAACAGAGTACTGGTGGTACAGCGGATAGTATTGTTGCTTCAATTCCTGGCCAAAGCAGGATGCTTTTCTAAGTCACTTTGGACAAAAGCATCTGCTAAAAGCCTGACCTTTACCTCTATAAATGGACAGACTGTTCATGATCTGGGCGGGCAAGAAACAGAGCCATCTGCTGTCGTTTTCCACTCCCACCAATGTGGATTAATAAAAGTCTATATATATAGTTCAGATGAGGTTTTGCCCGTGTAAATTCAAAGTGACGACGATAACTAACATTAGCCACTCAACTAGCTCCAGCCAACAGCTAATAGGGGTAAGATAACTTGGCCGATAGCAACATACATTGCCTTTGTCACACACTACAGCACAGTTCAGTAATGACCTTAAACAGAGCAAGTGACAGAGCTGCCATTACTATCATAATGCTAACCAATGGATGTCAGCATAACATAACAGCAGGCTATATACCCAGTACATAGTACATGAGTCAATGATGGGTTACTGTTGTCTCAGAGTTACTGGCCTTTAGCACTGTCACTTTGTATGATTACAAATGATCAAATACAGAAGAATCCATTAATTAGTTGTCTACGTTAGCAGTTTGTTAATACAATGTACAATGTGATCATGGCTACTACCTGAGTGTGCGGTAGCATAGGTCATGTGTTTATTACGTTTGAAGAAAATAAAGAAAACACACACACTCTAACAGATGGATAGAATAACGCAATACAAATGTTGATTTCATATCATTCACAGACTTTAATTTCCCACCAAACAAATAATCTTGCCTAAACTACAACTTCATTAGGACAAGTATGGTCTATAAATAGCCCACGTGAGTGTGCAAACACATTGTCCTTGGTAGCCTATACTATCGGGCACAGATTTATGTCTGTAAAAACACTCACTGTTCCACTGATTCTTGTCATTGCACCCATCAGTAGAAAAGGCAAATGCCCCGTCATATCACATTACATTTAGCTATGATTGTGAAGACTTGCAATTATGTATTTGGCAGTTTAATTAAATAGATGTACAAGCTAACAGCTACCTAACTAATGTGGCCCAAGAACATCCATAAATCCCCTGAAAACCTTACCGATAAGTATGCAAATTTCAGTTCTATGAAATATTTAAAACAGGCAACCACCCTCTTTGAAATGTATGTCGTGACAAACTAAATATGCTTTTTAGGTCTATGTTATTCGTTAGGGATGACTGATGTGAAAAAAGCGTGACTCTTATAAACACAAAAGCATGCAATGGCCAATAATCTTAGAATATAATATGGTTAGGATATTTGCATCTTCCTATTGCAGAAGCTGTGTAGCAATACTGCTATGACAAACATTAAGAAAGAGACAGCAGCTGGCTGCAGCTCACTACCTACCGTGTAATCCCTCTAATAATACTGCGTTCATCGCCCATCTATCGGCCAACCAACCACATATGCATACACTTTGTTTAACCGACTATACAAGAGTACGTATAGTTTATTCAACACATTTCTGTACCAATGCTTTTATTATTCTGCACTGCTTGTATCCTGTTGTCTGATCCGTGTGTTTACTGTGAGGGACCCTCAACTGCTGCAGAGTAATCACACTTCACATTTTCTTGGGGAAATTCATCTCTTGTTAAATTCTGCACAAGTACCAAATACTTCCACTTCCAGTATAAGAGACAGATTATTGGGGGAGGGTGGCTATATTTTACAAATGGTTTCAAGAAAATAAGGAGTCGGACTGGACGAATGCTGTCAGAAGCTGGTTTGTTGTTTTAAGTTGTGTTTTAACTGTTTTATTGTGTGTGTGTGTGTGTGTGTGTGTGTGTGTGGGGGGGGGGGGGGGTTGCACAGGGATGACATCTCCACTACATCTTCTCTTTAAGCTACCTTAGAGAGGAAATTGAAGCAATGCGGGTTTAAAAAAAAAATTATATTAAACAAAATGTAATAAATTGCCTCCCTGATTGTCTCTCAGCTTTCATCCGTCTCTCCCACCTGGTTGACTATTTCTGTCAGCGCTGTATTTGAATAACACTGGGGAGTGGTGGTGGTGGTGGTGGTGGTGGGGCTAAATGCTCCTCTTTTAATAACTCTCCGCCCGCCTCTCATCACAACTTGGGTTTCTCGGCGGCGAGCAAACAGGCAGGGTGTAATCGCCGGGGCGCTTGGCAAATATCATCACCACCGCGCCACCTCTATTTTTATGACTAAATATTACCGCAGGCCACCGCCACGCCAGCGCCTCACAGCACTCTGGGAAAAACAGACAGACCCCCACCGTGACCACCTCGCCTGTGGGAAGAGGTGATGGACGTATGGAGGTCTAACACACACACACACATCACACACTGACACACTCACATATACACACACACACACACACACACACATCACACACTGACACACTCACACTCACACACACACACACACACACACACACACACACACACACACACACACACCATGAAATCAGTGAAGATGCGTAGACTTTAAAGGTCAAGAACAATGAAAACAATGAGTCCTTTAAACATGTGAGGACTCACACACACTGACTCACATTTTCACTCTCCTTCACAAACCAACCCTTGTGTAATAAAGAAATGATCAATCACACACTATCTTAGGTTCAAGTCAAACGACAGGGGAAAGAGAGAGATGGAGAGGTCTCGTGTTTAGCTCAAACTCAAACCCAACTTCCACTGCAGGCTCAGGTGGTTCAGAGGCCCAGGCAGTTTGTGAGAGCAAGGTTATTATGAAGAGATCCACTCCGGGGCGAAACAACGCCAGCGCTGTATGTCATGGCTTTTATCTGTGCGGCGTGCCGCGGTACAGCGCCGTGCGGCCCTCATTTCCTCTGCAGCACTCCGTCTTGTGGATTAGGCCTCTCCGTATCTCTCCTAAGCCAAATCACCGGTGCCGCCAATGCCCGGCCTGCCCGCCCTGATCATAATAGCTTCCCACCTGATAATAGAATAAAATTGGGTGTGTGCTTGTATTTGTGTGTCTCTGTGTGTGTGTGTGTATATCTGTGTGTCTGTGATTATTATAAAGACCTTTCAGTTGCATTCATGTCCCATTTTTGATGTCAAGCACACAAACATGCGCGCACGCGCACACACACACACACACACACACACACACACACACACACACACACACACACACACAACTGTTATGCTACAGTTGTTTTGTTATGTCTGTGTCTGCAGGCATGACAAAGTCTATATAAAACCTTTACAGAAACATACACACAGAGTGGTACAAACGTAATATGCTCTCCTTCACCTTCAGCTTACCCAACAAATCCTTACAATTCACATACAAACTTAAATTAGATATACAGTACTTTCAATGTTGTTTGAACTCAAAATTACTTTACCAAATAACTTGAACCGATCAATTTTTTAAGTTGGATTAACTAAACAAACATTAATTATAACTCAAGAATGTATTGTAGCATCCACTTTTGTTTTTGTAGTTAAACATGCTCTTTGTTGTGCCAGGGAAGGTCTCTGTCATGCGCATGTTCCATAACCATTTCCCAGTATTCCACCACCCCACTCCCACTCCAAATTTAAACTACAATATCTAGCGAAATGGTGGTGTTATAGGCTATACATAGTCATGTTATTGTGACCGAAATGATGATGCCACACAACATCCAGGAGATGATTATGCACAACCAAATATACATGAGGGTAGGAGGTAAAGGTTAGTTCCATGACTACTGACCACAGATACAGCTGTATGCGAGTCCTGGACAGTACATGGGCCTAGCAAGCATTTGCAGCATTTCTCACATCTCATAGATGTTGTGGTACAACATATCTCTATAAAATAAGACTTAAAATGTTTTATGTGAAGTAGATACATCTAAGTTTCATTTACCCAGAAAGATGAAAGGTAGTTTTATGAATTGGTTGTTCAAAACACTACCACCTTGCATAGCAGGGGAGATACAGAGGAACACAGATAAGCCCTAAGTGCCCATCCTCAAGTTTGCAATGCTACTTGATTTAAGTCATTTTCACATTGAGCTCACTGGAAAAAAAAAAATTTGTTTTCAAAAATCTCCATTTTCTCACTGATTTTGCCAGCAGTTTTCTCCATAGTGGTAATCCTGACCATGCTCTCAAAATCAATGACAGAGTTATTATGCCCATGAGCCATTTTACCATGCACACATTTTGAGAAGCCACACTAAACAGTTAAGATAAAATAAACATTAGAAAATGAAAGTGGAATTTACCCATAATCCCTAGAACCAAGAACTCATCAACATTACTTACCAGTGCAATATACAGGCAGGAATGGCTTCTTAGCATATGTTGTGAAGTTAAGTTTAAAATACGATAATCTAATTAAGCATTAATCTTAAAATAAACTGCAAATAACTCCATATTTCAACACTAACTTCTTCTTATGATGTTTGCCATTACTTGTTTCTGGCAAGGTGTTGAACATTACCATCACTGCACAGGCTCATGCCCAGTTTATGGCCATAGATTATTTGAAGTAAGTTACTCTATGTTAAACAAATTCTGCTTTTTCCTTGTTCTGGCTCTGGCAGTGTCTGAAATGTAGTGTCAAGAAGGTAGGGCGTACCGTGGCTCAAAAAGACAGCGAAAACCTGCATTCTCTACCTCAGCGATGGGCTGGTCATCCAAAGAGATGAATTCAATTACCCTCTCTGTAATCTTTTTGGCCTTATAGCTGTCTCGAGGAAATTTCTCCCTCCTATCCTCCAGTGTCGACTTGGTGCAGCCGTATTCTGCTGGGTGTTTATTTTTTAGGTGCCGTATCAAATTTGTAGTACTGACCGCAGCTTCTTGCTGAAGTAATGATAACTTGATTTGTAAGGATGTCAAAGCCAAAGCACCTGTTAAGTCAAAAAATGTGTTTACTTTGAAGTTAAGAGTAGTCTCTCTCTCGCCTGTTCCCATTTGAGAGCACACCGACCCTCACTCTCAACAGGTGATAAGACCAGCTAAATTCTCCCCCTGGAGCCATTTTAAAAATTCACTCACAATCACACTCACAGCAATGACCTTCTCCGCACTCTGAAAGGTCGAGACGGCACAACTTCCAAACAAAGCTTTTAGACAAAACAAAACATTAATCCTCAAATGGCAGTGATTTGAAAAACTAAAACACAGAAGGAACTAAGAAACTAACTCTAGGTTGGAGAGACACCCGCACGCCCTCCACCTACAGTCACTAACACCCCACACTTACTTAACGTGACATAAAATGACACTGAGTCCGTGTTGAAGCCAGATATTACACTATGCTGTACTGCTCTGTTTACGGTGTATAATCACTCTATTGTTTATAATGGTGTTTGTGGTGGATCCAACTGGCAGAATGAGCTCATATCATGAAGAGGTGCGTGTAGGCTAATCTTGTCTGTGAATTAGCACTGATGAGGGGAGGTGTCGCTACAATGGAGTGGCCGTCTGTAGGTGATAGCGTAAGGAGGATTATTATTCACGTCACTGCGCACTGCTCGGCACTCGCACATTTATCCAATTCGCTATCCAGTGAAGATGTGTCTAATTAGCATGTGACGAAGATGGCCATCTCCACTCCTCTCCTTTCCTCTCGGAATTGTGGGCAGCGCATGAAGGTTCCTAATGTCTGCCTGATCACCACTGACACACAACACATACACCACACAGATATACACACGCACAGCTACGCATCCTATCATGCCCACGGACTTCCCACACACAAACACACACTTCTCTTTCACTTGAAACATTTTGAGAGAGTGCGACGGAGGCAAACAGAAGGAAGGACATTTTTGAATGACTAGAAAAAAGGATTAGAATGCTCAGATGCATATCTCATGAAGCCTAACCAAGACTGCAAGGTTTCATTTTACACACATTACATTTCCATCCTCAGGCCTTGCCATATTCAACAAGCAATCCTTTTGTCCGTTGCATATCAAATGTTCCTCACGTAAAATATTTATTTAATCCTATTCTTTGCGCACCATTAGTGATTGCGTTTATTAGGTTAATGGATTCAATGACTGTTTTCAAAGCACTGTTGTCACTGAAGAAAAGGCAGGAGAAGCAACAACCCTCACTGTTTTTTTCTGTCTTTTTTTAGTCTTCAGTCTTTTTTTATTTAGTCTGTGTCAAATGTCCTTGTATGTTTTTATCATACAGTCAACCTCCTGTTTATTTTCCCCAAGTTTCAGTTGATTAAAGGTCTGGCTATTTCAGTCTTATCTTCGTCCAGTGGTTCCCAAAGCGGGGTGGGGGTTAAGTCGTAACATCCCGCAAAAAATGTAACAAAAGCCTTCACAGCATCAAATGTCTGTGGTAAAGCCAATAGCAGTCACATCTGATGACCTCATAGGTGGTCAGGAACCTTGTTCTGGCTCTGGCAGTGTCTGAAATGTAGTGTCAAGAAGGTAGGGCGTACCGTGGCTCAAAAAGACAGCGAAAACCTGCATTCTCTACCTCAGCGATGGGCTGGTCATCCAAAGAGATGAATTCAATTACCCTCTCTGTAATCTTTTTGGCCTTATAGCTGTCTCGAGGAAATTTCTCCCTCCTATCCTCCAGTGTCGACTTGGTGCAGCCGTATTCTGCTGGGTGTTTATTTTTTAGGTGCCGTATCAAATTTGTAGTACTGACCGCAGCTCTGGAACTACAGCCTCACGAAATGCTGGCATTGCAGACATTACATGTGGCTGTTGGCCTTCTTTCGTCTTCCAATTAAAAATATTTCCACACTGCAGAGATTGTAACCATGTCCTGCCACAAATGATGCTCTCTGTTTACAGCACCTGTGTGACAGCTGATGTAAAACTAAGGACCAGGCTTAGGTTTATGCTCAATAAAGGCCACACCGCTCAGATAAAACAACGCCGATATTTGAGATTGGATTGGGACATCTCTAAACTTACTACCAACAAAAACATACTATGTAAACGATTGGTATAGCATGGCTTTAGGCAAAGGTTTAGCCAGCTAAGCTAAGCTAAAGCTAGGCTAAACTCAGAAGAAAAATTTCTCAGTAGAAAAATTGTAGCAAAACTTCTGGCATGCTAAGGAGTGAGGGACTGTGGAGTGGCTCCCAGCATGCAGTGCGAGTGAGGACTGTTTATTCTGTTATTCTGTTATTCTGAGTCTTCTGTTCTAGAATGATATGGTTCATGCCTCCCTTTTATATCCTGTGGAAGTAATACTGTCATCATTTCGTCTGTGTTCCATGCCGATTAAGTCCTGTATTACTTCAGAGTGTCAATGTATTGTAAGACCTGCCTCTGGTTCTCCTGGTTCTGTGTGTGAATGTACATGTGTGTTGTGATGCTAATAAATGGTCCTCCTGGGGCCGTGTGGTGTATTGGAGCACAGGAGTTACCTTGAAACCTGAGATGTCCGTCTCACTGAGCCTCTTTCCACGCTAGCTCACCACATTGGTGTCGGGCGTTTGCACTGAAGCATGGAGAGAAAGATCCGGCAACTGGAGCGGGCCATTGAGCAGGCTGCTGGTACTCGGAAGGCCTGGCACGGCAAAAGACGGAGCCCGCCTGTCGGCCAGAGGAGCCGCCTGTCGCTGCCAGCCCGAAAGTCCTCCATGCCACAGTGTTCAGCCAGAGGGGCCGCTGCATCATCGCTGCCAGTCTGAGGGCCCTCCATGTCCCGCTATGCCCCACTGTTGTGAGATGCTAGCCCATCTAACGTTATGTCTACACTCAACTCCTACCTACATTTCCTTTGCCACTCATCTATAACGCTCCTTCACCAGTTCACCTAGCCTACTAGCTTAATGAGTTTGGTTTGGCTATAAAACACAGCCTTCATAATGTAATTGTAACAGCCACCTTACTAGTTGGCTTAATAAGGCCTAAAATTACATCCATGGAACAGTATTGATATCTAGAAAAGAAGTCTTATATTTTGATGATGAAAATACAACTACATTGTAGTCTTATCTTTTTCATCAACCATGTTGTAAGTTGTTGTACAGCTAATCTGTATTGTTTGCTCCTCCTGTGCTTTACTTCAAAACCGTTATGACTGCCTTATCACTCACTATAACACATTAATCTACATGCCTGATGCACCTAAATAACTCTCACTCGTATCTTACCATTTTTAAGGTTTTTTCTCTACCTATGTAGGTGCACCACCACTGGTTGTCACAAGTCAACCTTCCCACAGACAGTTTGAATTAATGTTGAGGTGCGGTCCATTCCTTGACTTACTACTAGCAAAGAGGACGTATCAGAAGACAAGAAGACTACAGACATCTAATAGGTCCTCTTGTGAAGGGATGTCACCATCTGACACTCAGCAGAATACAAATGAAACATGATGACGTCACAACATGCTAATTAGCACATTACGCCATCTAGTGACATTTAGTGACTTTTCAAGCTCTTATTTCTCTTCAGCAATAGTTTTTATTATGGCTATTTTTGTGTTGTCTTTGTGATCTAGGAGTATTTCAACCACCGCTGTAGTGGAATCCCATCAGCAGCGATAGTAGGGGTGTTTGTTAAATGAATAAATGGACTAACACTAGCAACGCCAATGAAATTTGTGATAGCGTATTATGCTAACGCTAGGTAGACATTTATTAGGGATGTTAGATATTTGTTTGCATAAGGTTTTCAAGGAATACAAACAGGATTCAAACATTCTTCAAGGAATTTACAATGGGCCTTACATCTAAGGATGACAAGTTATAACTGTGTTATGCGGTGCCTACTTGAGTGGTGCAACCCATCAAATTTTAGTAGTTTGTGAATTCCATCGTAGTGCCTATTCATGTTTGAACTAAGCAAAGATGGAACTTATGGTAAACTGCTGCAACCCAGTGCAGTTTTACAAGCCCAGATCATTTTAGATTGCCAGAGGAACAGGGGAGATTGAGGAGCAGAGAGTAAGACAAGGCGAGAGTGAGAGGGGGGAAATCCTTTGCATTTTAATGAAAACTTTGAAGAGAATGTAAATCACAGTTGGTACATAAACAAAATGGTCGGCAATATCAACTGTTTGGTCTGATGGAATTTTTAATGGGACGCATTTCCTGATTGTTATGCACTCATGGCCCGAGCCAGTCACCGAGAGAGAGAAAGACTCACCCTCTGACAGAGAGAAAGAAAGACACCCTCTGAGAGACAGACACCCTCTGAGAGACAGAGAGAAAGACACCCTCTGAGAGACAGAGAGACAGACTCACCCTCTGACAGACAGAGAGAAAGACACCCTCTGAGAGACAGAGAGACAGACTCACCCTCTGAGAGACAGAGAGAAAGACACCCTCTGAGAGACAGAGAGACAGACTCACCCTCTGAGAGAGAGAGAGAGAGAAAGACTCACCCCCAGATTTTGATTTTTAAAATACTCTTTATTGCAATATACAATGGTATATTGCTACAATATCTTAAAACAACAAATCATGTGTAAAAGTAACAAAATGTACAAAAATCAATTCATTGTCAAGACTCACGCTCTGAGAGACAGAGAGGGAGAGAGAGAGAGAAAGCAAAGTCTTGATAGGCAAGTCTCGCCCCTCAGCAGACATTTCGGCCAAGCCTCTGGGCAGCCATTTAGGGCAGACAAGAAATCAACAGAACGTTCAGGTGAGGCCAAACATCAATTATGCCATTTCCAACAATGTGATTGGGTTTTTATAACACAGGGCAGGAGTTCCAGTTAAAAAACTTGTATCTGTAGTTCTTTTTAAACACATCCCGCTGTATTGCTGTAAAGAAGTAACCTCATTATGCCTCCTTCGCTTGTTTACACTGAACCAAACAGAGGCGGCATAATGTCTCCCCAGTGTGTGCTTTAAGACAGCGTGCCGGCGTGACATTTAACATAGCGTCTAGTTTGACCTATAATGCCGCATTCAAGACTCAGTACTTGGATATTTCCAACTTGGAAAATTGCACTAGAACGGCACTTGATATTGGAACTCTGAGAAAAAAAATATACCCGTTATTTAATCAACTTGACATCATTATCAATGCAGCAACGTAACTGACAGAGCCTAACAGAGAGCTTGACTATCAAAGTTTGAAAACCTTTCTTTAATATGCGAGAAGATGTACAAAGAGGCAGTGTGTCAAAATAAAGAAAAAAGGTTGTACAGAATTAATACCCACTGATGAGTCATCACCAAATAAGTGTGTTTACATTTGGCTGAAATGCTTTGAAGTCAGAGCTGGGAAATATGTTGAACGTTCCGAATTCCAAGTTGGAAGTCTGGAATGCACCATTCCAAACATGTCAGAAATAGACTAGCCTACTTCCAAAAACAATGACGGGCGAACTTGATGTCGACGGCCTCATGCAAGCCATGCACATTTATAGCAGAGTTCAGACTGTGCATCGTGTACAACAATGTTCATGCTCATCATGTTGGATTTGTGTGTTGTGTGTGTTCATTTTGGCGTGTGTGTGAATGTGAGAAAATGGGGTGGGTGGAGAGAGGGTGTGTGTGTGTGTGTGAGACATTTTAGGAAAAGGCTTTCTGATAAGTCATGAAAAGCACTAGATGCACTCACAGCTCAACAGAGTGTGTCAAGCACCTCGATTTGTTTCTGGGAGTGAATGACCTCCTGTTTTAAAGCCCCCTAAGTACCCCAAACCCCCTCTGCCAAAGGCAGCTTATATGGACTTATCCTCGTTGTCTGCTTGCTATGCCGGCAAAGAAGTTTCCCAAAAAAAAGATCATCTTTACCTTACAATACAGTGATAGAGAACAGTAATAATGATATTGGCCATTGGGAGACAGATTAAGACCTGAATGAGCCAAACTAGAGGGAAGATAAATGATGGACAGACACAGAGAGGGAGACAGAAAGAGAGAGGAGCAGGGAGAGGGGTGATAATGAGAGGGTAACAGGAGTGCAGGGAACACAACAAACACATTTATTTTCCCCTGTAGTGACCTTTTGGACTTGTGTGTGTGTGTATGTGCACGTGTGTGTGTGTGTGTGTGTGTCAGTGGGCAGAGAAAGTTAAGCCCCTTTCACACAGCCCGTAACCTCATGCATCACTGTGCTGTGCTCTTGGCCAAAGGAGGGATTACTCTCCGTCTCTTCCCACCCCACTCCACTCCTCCATCACCCTTATCCCTTCACCTAGGAGAGCCAGCCAGAGAGAGAGAGAGAGAGGTTGTCCTATGTGACCAGTGGTTACCATGACAATTGACACTGGATGCCTCTAATGGCCATTTTGTGTGTGTGTGTGTGTGTGTGTGTGGCCTGTCAATCACTGCTTCAACTCAACCATTTCAAGAAGTGGTACATAGGAGATGGCTATGCTGGTGTGTTCCCATGTGTGAAGACAGACAGACAGACACACTCACACACACTCACACACACTCACTCTTATCCCTCATACAGCACATGGATGGATGGCGGTGAATAAAAAAACAGCGCTGGTATCGCTGCCTGCGTGCTCATGACTGGTGGTGCCCAAAACCCACTGGACAAACTCACTGGACCCACTGGACAAACAGGGTGGTTTAAAAAAATAATAACAAAACATTATATGAACATTGGCACACTACTTTAGATACACTCCATAGAAAAATACAATATGAACGCATCATGTTAAGTCGATGAATGGATTATTCTGTACCCATGATTATAGTATGCGTTCTGCTGTCTGGTGTAATCTATCTTCCTCTGTGGCATTTTGGTGTGTGCTTGTAAAAATAATCAGGCCAAAATAAATGTGTCAAATTCTTTCATGATCCTCCCAACTATCGTATTCTACCTAAGCCTTGCCATGTCTGTTGATTGATTCAGACCTTCCTGCAAAGACAGGCTTCTAGTCAAGACTCTAATTTTAAGACTTTGAATTGAAATATTTTGCTTCATGCTAGATACACATGGCAAGGGAAAATAAACTCAAAGCAGACAAAGGCCAATAAACAGACTATCAACACAACATATGCAACCAAAACACCATATGTTCAGGAGATGGATGCCTTTCAGATCAATTAAAGGAGTCAGTTCTTCTTATTGTGTCGCCTAACAAACAGATATTTGCATAGGGGGTAATGTTTGAGATAGAGAGGGAAGTCTCGGTTGTTTTCAGAGACGGTCTAGCATCTGGTGAAGACGATCCAGCCTCTCTGAAGGAGCCTCCTCTTCCTCTTCCTCTGGCTGGTGTCGATGTGTTGGACGTGGCCGTATGTAGTGGCACGCATCCGGCTTGGCTAGCCGTCCGCGTGGCACACTCAGCCATATGCTCATTCCGCACAACACTCTGCCTAAAATAACGACGGGAATACAGAGTTTGTGTGAGTGTGTGTGTGTGTGTGTGTGTGTGTGTGTGTGTGTGAGATAGAGAGTTCAGGGTTCCTCTGTTCATGAAATATACTTGTTTGTGTGTGTGTGTATGTGTGTGTGTGTATGTGTTTGCGTGTTTGTGTGTGTGTGTGTGTGTGTTTGCGTGTGTGTGTGAGAGATAGAGAGTTCAGGGTTCCTCTGTTCATGAAATATACTTGTTTGTGTGTGCCTGTGTGTGTGTGTGTGTGTGTGTGTGTGTGTGTGTGTGTGTGTGTGTGTGTGTGTGTGTGTTCTGTTAACTCAGGTATGATCTTGTGATGAATAGCAGGGCTAAAACTGAAAGAAGGGAGAGAGGGAACGGATGGGGTTGGGCATCGATGAAAGGAAGTGAGGAGGGGAGAACAGGCACGGTCTACAGGAGAGAACAAGAACAAGGAAGACAGGATGCAAAACAACAAGACCATGTAAAAAGACAAGGCTAAGGAGAGATAGAGAGGGAGGGTGGGAATGACACACAGAGAAAGAGAGATTAAGAGAGAGAGAGAGAGAGAGACAGAGAGAGAGAGAGACAGACAGACAGGCAGTGCTGACAGGTATACACTGGAGAAGAGAATGGCCAGTGGAGCGCACACACATGCTCACAGGTAATGTGAAGCCCATGATGGTGGGAGCACTATTGGGCTGTGATTAATGAAATGATCTGCAGGACTAATTACTGCTCTCATAGCTCCAGTCTGAAAGCCACCACAGCACAGCACAGCACAGCACAGCACAGCACACACTCTCTAATGAGGAGCTCCCGCTCAATCACATATTTCATCTCTCTCTCTCTTTATTTATTTCTCTGGGTATGGACATGCATATATCCTACATCTCTGCTCTATCTCTTTTTCTTTTTCTCTCTGGATATAGACGTGCATACAGTATATCCTACATCTCTGCTCTCTCTCTTTTTCTTTTTCTCTCTGGATATTGACGTGCATACAGTATATCCTACATCTCTCTCTCTCTCTGTGTATGTGCGTGCATATATCCTACATCTCTCTCTCTTTCTCTGTATGTGCGTGCATATATCCTACATCTCTCTCTCTCTCTGTGTATATGTTCCTGCATATATTCAACATCTCTCTCTCTCTCTCTGTGCATGGGCGTGCAAATATCCTCCATCTACATCGGTCATGTCTCTGATCCCACATGTATTTCTATGGAAGAACAATGAACACCTTGAGAAATAAGAGTGCACCATACACTGCAGTAATGACTTGGATACACAAACACGTGTCTCCACAAAGAGCTTTCTCTCAGGTAATGGCTTTGACTATTTCAAAACCATTTGGTACGGTCAGAAATAGAACACCACACACAGTCACAGGCTACTACACATGTGTACAAGGTTACATCTCTTTCTTCTGCATGTATGCACGCATTCACACTCTCACACACACGCACGCAGGCATGCAGAGAGAGGGAGAGGGAGGGAGAGAGAGAGGGGGGGGGGGGTAGAGAGAGAGAGAGAGAGAGAGAGAGGGAGAGAGGGAGAAAGAGAGAAAGAGAGAGAGAGAGAGAGAGAGGGGGGGGGAGAGAGAGAGAGGGAGAAAGAGAGAGAGAGAGAGAGAGGGAGAAAGAGAGAGAGAGGGGGGGGGTAGAGAGAGAGGGAGAAAGAGAGAGAGAGAGAGAGAGAGGGGGGTAGAGAGAGAGATAGAGAGAGAGAGAGAGAGAGAGAGAGAGAGAGAGATGGCTTGATCCTGTGTGTAGGAAGGTAAAAGTGAAATCCCTGTCTGTCTCCTGCTGCCTCCAGCCTTCACTTTGCATTTGGAGCGAGACTCCAGATTAAAGGCGCTCTCTCAGAGAGCCCAGCAGCAGCCAATTACACCTCCCAGCACACAGCACAGCACTGCACAGCACAGCACACAGCACAGCACTGAGAGGGAGAGACACAGACAGACAGGGAGGAGGAAGAAAAACAAAGAAGAAAGGATGAGAGAATGAAAGAGAAGAAGGAAAGAGAAGAAGGAAAGGAAAGAGCGAAGGATAGAAAAAGGACAAAGAAAAAGTAAACAGAAGAGAGCAGGTGGAGAGTGCCGGAGATGGGGTGATAACGGAAAGAGTATGATGAAGCAATAAATAGAAAAGAGTTAGGCGATAAAGGAAAAAAAAAGAGAGAGAGAGAGAGAGAGAGAGAGAGAGAGAGAGAGAGAGGAAGGCGAGAGTGGCAGACGGGGCTGAATGGCTGAAGACAGAGCGATAAGTGAAGCAGATGGAGAGAATGAAGAGGAGAAGAAGCAGCGTCACCCCTCTTTGGCCGTGTGCAGTCGGAGCCCTCCGGGATCAAACGGCCTGTCAGCCGCCTCTTGGCATTCTGGGGAGGGAAGAAAGACAGGAGAAACAGAAAGAAAAAAATGAAGACAGCAGCAGAGAGCGGGCCCACGCACACACACACACACACACACACACACACACACACACACAGGGCAGCCTGACCCCCAGACAAACCTAAATTGCACGATACACACCTTTTAAACACACATCAAACGTCTTTTCTGAACCGACCTGTTCCAGTCCAGGTCAAACGTCATCCGAGTCCAAACCAGGACAATCCAGTTTAGCCCAGATCAAAGTGGTCTACTCTACCGGCATGAAAATCTACTGTGACCAAATCAAAATATCCTCAAGTCAGGGAAAAAGGGAAAAAATCCCAACCTATACTAGGAATAAGGAGCTTAATAAACAGTTTTAAAATGTAGAGCGCGCGCGCGCGCACACACACACACACACACACACACACACACACACACACACACACACACACACACACACACACACACACACACACACACACACACACACACACACACACACACACACACACACACACACACACACACACACACACACACACACACACACACACACACACACACACACACACACACACACACATATTCATAACTTCCTTTCTGACTGTGGTGCCACTGAGCCCCTATTTAACCAACGGAATGCTGAAGGAAGTTTGGATTGCTTTGATTGAACTTCACACAGGCGTTATCTTTAGCTGCGCCCCCCTCCCCCATATCTTTCTCCCTCTCTCTTCCTCCCTCCCTCTCTCTCTCTCTCTCCTCATCAGTATTCGAAGCAGTGCATCCCACAATTAGGGGAGGTCGGGGAGGGGTGAGGTAACAAGGGGCTGGGTGGGGGGGTACTGGTGAGGTAGGGAACAGAATGGGTGGAGGAATGGAGAGAACATTGGGGGGGGGGGGATGAGAAAACTCTTCATTCCTCTCTCTCTCTATCCACTTCTCCCCCCTTCCTTGTGCTAAAGAGAGTGATTATCCGGCTGGCGTTTGTACCTATCAAAGAGTTTGATGCAACAAACGCTTCCGACACAGAGCGCGAGATGAAACAAGGGAGAGATTAAACGAGTGCACTTCGTCTGTCTTTCAAGCCTCTTCTCAGGTACAGACTCATTATGGAGCCAGCAGAGAGGGGGAGAGAGGGCAGGACAGAGAGAGGAGAGAGAGAGAGAGAGAGAGGAGAGAGAGAGGTAGTGGTGAGAGTAGGTGTGTATCAACAGCATGTTAGCTAATTGAAGTGAGTGTGTTGTGTATATGTGTGTGTGTGTGTATGTGCGCGCCTGCCTCCTGAATAGAGTTGGCAGCAGCAGTTTTGTTAGTGTGTTACTACGATTTTGCTCGATGCAGTGATAGCTTCAGTGTGTGTGTTCGTATTCAATACTGGCAGCTAATCATACACGTGCCTACTCAGTACATCAATACAGTCTCTCTCTATCCATCTGTGTGTGTGTGTGTGTGTGTGTGTGTGTGTGTGTGTGTGTGTGTGTGTGATGCAGACCTGAACTGTAACAGAATGGGCTGCAGTCTGCTGAGGCGTGACCTTCTGGCCCAGTTGCTGAGGCGCTCGGTGGCGCTGGTGGCCGTGAATCACTCCTAATGAGGGAGAGGGAGAGAGAGGAGGAAACAGAAGATAGAATGAAAGACCGATGTATGGAGACAGATAGAGACAGACATACAAACAGATAGAGGTGGACAGACCGACAGACAGACAGACAGGTGGATAGACAGACATACTGTATGTAGGTAGTGGAAAGAGAAAGTAAGAGAAGGACAGAGATACAGTCACAGATATAAAATGTGTGTGTGTGTGTGTGTGTGTGTGTGTGTGTGTGTGTGTGTGTGTGAAGAAGGAGGGTGGGGGTGTGCAGCGAAGGAAAGTGACACAGAAAGGAAGACGCACAGACACACGGGACCCGAGGACCAGGCACATTGGAAACCTAAATGCTCCAGTGTTGTGACAGATTAAGGCAGATTGGACAAGCTGTGTGGAGACTGCACTGATCCAGAACTCACCTCCTTCAAAGCCCCGAGCTACTCCTCATCCGCTCCACACTCCCCCTTGTTGTCTCTGCGCCTCACATGCCTCTCCCAAACTCCCAGTCTCAGTCTCAATCTCTCTCTCTTTCTCTCTGTCTCTGTCTCTCTCTCAGTCTCAGTCTCAGTCTCTCTCTGTGGCTAGTGCACAAGTGTCCTCTTGTGATAAGAATGGCTTTCTTATATTTGAAGGTGCTTTTCATCTTTATCTTAACATCTATCTTTTTAGCGGTGTACTTCAGAGTTGATTAATAAAGGCTTATTAGGGGCAAAGATCTCCATGAATGTATCAGTAGGACTACAGTGGAGCTAGTGCTAAGGATATCCCAGAAAGACCCCAACCATTCAACCATTCATCCACAGACACATACCCTTATACACACAAATTAAAAGACCTGTGAACTCTCATGACCAGCAAAACACACACACACACACACACACACACACACACTGGCTGACAACCTTGAGGGAAAAGGACCCATTGGAAAAACACATAACAGGACCTTGTCATGCAGAGAGATGCTGGAACCTTTCAGCTGCCTATTTTAAAATAAAATTACTTCACACACACACACACACACTCCCTCCCCACCACATATTCTTCCTCTTTCTTCGCGCCCTCAGCTCTTCTTCCCACTCCTTCACTCTTTCCATCTGCCCTCTCTCTCTCTCTCTCTCTCCCCCCTTTCTCCTCCTCTGCTCTGCTCTGTTGCTTTGTGCACAATAAGTCTTGCTTCATTAAAGGAAAATCTCATCCACTATCAGTTTACAGGCACCTCGGTCGTTGGAGTCGCTAGGGAAATACCATTCCATTCCGTCGGCGGGGTTATCTTAATATACAAGGCAGGAAAACACCCACAGCCATGCAATATAACTCCACTGCCTCCACTCACAAAGCAATTAACCGCTCATAGCACGGTGTGAGCACGCATGCGCTCCTGTGTGTGTGTGTGTGTGTGTGTGCATGCATGTGCATTTGTGTATGACTGAGAAGGAGGGAAAGGCTGTCTAAGGAAAAGGAGCCATCGTGTATAAGGCCTCCTGAGTGAATTGCTTGTGAGGTACAGTTTGTGTTCTTGTTCAATACTGAATTGGATGGCGGCAGGCGATACAATTATTTCACCTTGCACAACTGCGCGAGTGCCGTGAATATAATGAGGTGTGGTGTGCATTTTACTGAACAAGGGGTGGCAGATCAGTTTCACGTGTGTGATGAATATCAGACAGGGAGGGGTGTCATAAAGGAGATAACTCTATATGGACAGGTGTGTGTGTGTGTGTGTGTGTGTGTGTGTGTGTGTGTGAGAGAGTGGGGACATGTGGGCTTACTAATATCCTCTGCTTTCATTTCTATATTACCAGTCACAAGCACTGTGTTTGTGAATGTTTTACATTCTTAAAACAGACCCACCGCCCACGATGACCTGATAATAAGAGTGCAAGGTGCTCTGGCACGGACAGAGCTAAGTCATTTCTCATGCATCTTTAGCCCTGTCTCGCTCTCGCTCTCTCATTTTCATGGCGCCTGTAATCGTTCATCTCACTCTCTCCATCTCACTCTCTCCAGCGGCCCTAGTTCACATTATTCATTATCAGCACTGGGGGGTGAGGTGATTGTGGCAGATAGGGTAGTGCATATGAGAGAGAGAGAGAGAGAGGGAGCGAGAAAGAGAGTGCGAGAGTGTGTGTGTGTGTGTTTAACATAAAATGAGATGGAGACAGAGAGAATGTGTGACTAAGATAAATTAAGCAGGTAGGTGTGTGTGTGTGTGTGTGTGTGTGTGTATGGTGTGTGTGTGTGTTCTCTCTCAGCGTTGTCTGAGGGACCTGTAGCAATGGATAGTGTGTCCCTTTCCAGCTGGGAGCGATAAACAGGAAATGCATGCACCTCTTAGGTGAGCGTGTGTGTGTGTGTGTGTGTGTGTTTCTCACTCACTCACACACACACACTCCACATCCACTTCCTGCATGCTCAGGGCCAGACAAGAGCAGCAGGCATCAATCACTGTCTCTCCCTCCGTGTTTCTGTCGCTCTCCCTCCGCGTCTTCCTCTCTTCATCCTTCTCTCCTTTCCTGTCTCTCACCAAGGGCTGATGTGGACACAGAGCTTGTCACCTGCTTTACAGCACTGACCCCACACGTCTGACTCGTCCATAACAAGGGAATGAGTGATGAGAGAGGGAAAGAAAGAGAGAGAGAGAAAGGGAGGGTGGGAGGGAGAAAGGAGTGCTACAACACCAGCAGCATGACAACAGCACCGCTCCCTCGACACCAACCTCCCAACCCGTCCATCCATCCATCCATCCGTCCGTCTGGTTGTTTTTGCACTCGTCCTGTTTCCTGTTGTTACTGAGGACACTAATGCCTTCACGCAGCCTCACATATGAACAGACTCACACTGGCAGGAAGAATGGAACAGCACAATAAATTGAATCCTAGCACAAGCATGACAACACATGCATACACACCCCACCCCCACACAGAGATGCAAGACATCAAAACAGAGCAGCCCAACAGAAGTGAACCCCAGAACAAACATGAAAACACTCCCAAACACAAGGTCCCAAAACCCAGTGGCGTAGCGGTGACACAACCTCATCAAGTATGCAAATCCATTTCTGTGCTTGTACACATACCACACAGCAGTCAGTGGGGACATGCACGAGAACAACAAAAGAAGCCTCTCTCCAACCTCCATCTATGCATCACAGCTGCTCTATCTACCCAGACACTCATAGCAAGAAAGCACCACACCACTGACGTCATCCCATCCCTTCTACAGGCCTAATGCGGCCGTCTGTCCGAAAATATTTGTGCTGATCTCCCACTTACATTTTTTTTTTAGCTAACCCCACCCTCCCCATAACCTGCTGTGGAGATACTGCTAAGAGCTCACAGCAGCCATGATGACTCCTGTTTACTGTGCCCATCTCCAATTATCCAAAGACAATTTTCACCCAACTTTTCCTCCCCCTCTTCCCATCTGGCTGAGTGGGTCTGGATAGCAAAGAGAAAAGGGAACAAACAAGAAAACATCTTTCCTTCTGCAGTCTCCCTTGCCAGATGTAAGAGGTGCTTTCAAATAGGCAAGTAAATACAAAATAAATGCATTTTTTAACCATGACTTATAGGTTGAAGCTGATGATCCTGTGCTCTAGGCTATAAGTGCTACCTATGTAGCCCACTGCTGCTTTCCTGAAGTGATCTCTCACTGACCTTTTAGCCCACTGGAAAGGTGTATTTAGCAGGCTGTGCAGTGAGACAAACAAAAGCACTCATTGGCTGCTGGTAGAGAGCTTGGAGGCTGTGTGTTGTGCGCACTGGATGCATCTTAGCGCCGCTCTGCGCAGTCCCTGTTCGTGTCGTGTGCACCGAGACGAAAACGGTCGCTGAACTCCACGGGACTCGCTTTGTGGATATAAGACTACAGTGCGCCGGTCTCTCTTGGCTAGCTTCCACAAGCGCGCATTAATGCAGTTGGGCCCTGGCGAACACAGACGTTATAAAGCAGGCAAGCCTACTCTGTGAAGCAAATGAGCCCAAGAGCCTTGAATGAAGAAGGCTGCCGCCTAATAAAGTCTGACTGAAATTTTTCCCCGTCGATAACAGGAAAAAAAAAAAAAATAGAAAGCGGCCATGTCCCAAACTCAAGGACAAGGCTTCATCAGAGATCCGGCAAACACACACACACACACACAATCTCTTTGCCCCACACACAGTATACAATACACACACACACACACACACACAATCGTATGCCTCTTCACTACACGAACAGTTTGTCTCTTTCAAAAAACGATCGGCAGTCCTGCTCACTCCCATACACACACACATACATTGTCAGACATGTGCACAAATGCACTCACAGAATGAAAAACAAGCTTTAACAAGCCATCCGTGTCTGGGATTTAAGCACTTCGTTCTCTTTTCTTCGTCTTGGAGCAAAGTGCTCGTTGGAAATTCAGCAGAGGAAAAAATCAGAGGGATGAAGAAAAGCTCAATTATGGACACGACTGGGGGCGACTCAAGCCAAGGAAAAAAACCAGACATCCTTCCATGGTCATGGTCGACTGAAGTGAATATGCACACAAACACACACACACACACAACACGGACCCTAATCCAACGACAAAAATGCCCTAATTAACTTCAACGTCCAATCAGCCTCACTTTCAGTACACGCATATGCTAGGCTACATACTTAATATTTAAGCAAGCACAATGTGCTTACATTAATAATGTATATATATATTAGGAAATGATATTGCAAGATGTATTTGGGGCTATAGTTAGGATTAGGTCTGGAAATGTGTAAGACTATGTAATTACATGGTAATTAAATCATTATTATTATTATGACGTCTTTCTTGTCTTCCTTGTATGTGAGTAAGGGTCCGATTCCCAGGCAGTACACATAATGATGAAAATGTACATCTGTTCCGTAAGCCACTTTGGATAAAAGCATCTGCTAAACAAATACATTTGAATGTCTTGTGTCAGAAATGCTACAGCCTACAGAATGTGTCTAGGGAGTGTTGAATGATGCACATACACTTCGTATGACATGCTGTCGGGCAGAAAACAGGATAGCCTACGCTCAGCCTTCACACAAGTACAAAGAAGGTTTTGATGTCTGGATAAAAAAAAATGTCTTCCTGACATCAGAGAAAGCAATCACTTGAACTTGTGGAACCATCCCCACACCATCCTTATGAACGTATGCGCGATACCTATCTGCGCATGTGGGTGTGTGGTACAGGCTGCGATGCTATTCCTCAAGTAAAGTTGAGAGACTGACGTGATGTTAGCAGCTCCCACTTCATGACCCAGAGGGGGCAAGCATCTGCCTCCATCTCCCGCTCTCGCACCGCTGATTCTACCTGTTCAAGCCTTTCTATTGTGTTGCCTTCAGAAAGAGGGCGACAATACAATTCACACCCTCTGTTCTCAGCGAGGAAATAAACATATCACTTCCCCAGCTTCACTTGGAGGACGGAGAGAAGAGAAAGCATCAGAAGTCCGACCCCCCAGTCAAACCTTCTTTTTTGGTAGAGAACAGGGTGATTTGGATCAGGCTGAGAACAAGCACACATAGCAGGGTTTTTAAAGACACTTTTGTTTTTTTTTGTTTTGTTTTTTTTTAATACAGAAAGCTGTTGTTTTTATTTTTATTTTTAAATACACAAGTGCTACGGGGAGGAGAAATGAAACCTCAAATGAAATCACAAAAAAAAAAAAAAACAACAAAAGGAAAAAAAAAAAAAAACTATATGCATGTTTTTATTTCATGTTCAGTTCTTCGCTTCAAGCCTCATCACATTCTGCTGTTTGACAGAGAGGATGGGGTGAGAGTTAAGGGGGGGGAAGAGCGAAATTCTCAGTCAACTTCCTGCTCCCGCACTAAAACTGTCCAATCAGACGTCAGGGTCACCGGGCTGGAGACGGGGGCTCTCAGGCGGGGTGCAGTGCGCTGCCTCAAGGTCGGTTGAGGGGGTGGGCGGGACAAGAGACGAGAGCACGTAGGTCCAGCTGAGGAACGGTTCTCTCCGCAGCTCTCCTCCACACTGACTGCTCGTCTGCACAGTAGCACAGCGGCCATTAAGAGTCTGGCGATGAGGGAAATGTCAAGGTCCTTCACAGAAACAAGCGAGCTGCTCAGCACTGACGGGCACTTTGCCTTCGTGTTTGCTTCAGTCCGATTCAGTCCTCACTCCACTCAAGAAATGTCCTTTCTGTCCATTGGTTCGTTCATGTTGTCACTCATTCAGTTAGCCCGTCCCTAATCTCTTCATCCTTTAGGACACAGTCATGTTGTTCAACAGGGAGGGATGAAGACAGAAGGATTTAAAAAAAACTCATCGCGTCTGGTGACCCGACCGGCCCAGACGCTTTGCTCTTCTCCTCGTCCGCTACCGGGCCGAGCGATGAGGACGTGGCTTCTCCGCTCCGGGCAACAACATCGTCTGGCTGAAGCACAACCTTGTGTTCCTGGAACGGAGGTCAGACATGGGGACACCCACCTACCCCTTCACTCACCCCATCCCAGCGCAAGCGAGGCTTGGACGTGTGTGCGGGTGGGAAGGGAGGAAGGAGTTTGGTTCGGCGACGGCAGCGGCGGTGCGGCTACACTCCAGCGGTCGCCCTCCTCTCCACCATCTGTCCTCCAGGAAGCCCTCCGACCACACGGAGGGAAGTTCTTCTTGTCAGGGTTGCTCAAAACTTCAGGTCGAGTTCTGGGAGTCAGGGCGTCTTCAACAGGGTGTCCTCCCCCGGCCTTCAGGTCAGCAGGTGCTCTGGGCGTCACGGGAGGAGGAGAGGGATTTGAAGGACAGGAGGGGCGAAGGGGCGGTGGCGGTCAGGGGATGGGGTGGGGACTAGGACTGCTTGAGGCGCTTGCGGGGCGGGCCCAGGAAGGGGCACTGGGCTGAAGCCAGGGAGCGGTAGGCCTCGGCCACCAGGTGAGGGTGGGACGCCACCATCGACTTCCAGCCGGAGGTCTCCATCACATCTGACGCATGGCTGTGTGTGTGTGAGAGAGAGAGAGAGAGAGAGAGAGAGAGAGAGAGAGAGAGAGAGAGAGAGAGAGAGAGAGAGAGAGAGAGAGAGAGAGAGAGGGAGGGAGGGAGAGGGAGAGAGAGAGAGGGAGAGAGAGAGCGAGGGATGGAAGGGAAGACATACAGAGATGAGAGGAATAAAAGGAGGGAGTGGGAAGGGAGAGAAAGACAGAGTGCGTTAGAAATCCTCAAACAAAATGACATTCCTAGAAAGGCATGTGTTTATATGCATGCAAGTGTGTATGTACTGTATGTGCATCTGTACGTTCATGTTGACAATGACATTAAGAGTGGAAATCTGAGGGAACGTAGCCCCCCAACACACCACACACACACTCCTCGTAAAGAGGTGACTGGGTCCCCATGATGGCAGTGGGGGTCCCCAGACCTTCCCCACCTCCAACACCCTCAGGCTCTCTGGTGCACTATCACGAAACCAGCACATGGCCTTTAACGACATTTACCGTTTGTGTAAATAAGTGTGTGCGTGTGCGTGTGCATGTGCGTGTGTGTGTGTACACATATGTGTATCCCCTGCTGGGTGACCTATCGCCCTCCTGTCTTGTGATAGTGCATCCGGCACACACTCCTGCTAATGGCCACCACTCCTCCACCCCTGACCAACCGGTTAGCGTAATAAGCCAGCACCAATAACTTCCTTGAAGAATTAGAATGAACCTACCACCAGCAAACAGATATCAGAATGGGCTGCTGTGAGCTTTCAGTAACCTCAATAGGCCGTAGTAGGTTTGTGCTGAACAGAATATTGTCACATGAGATTTAGTATAAATTAGACCAGGCTGACAAATATAATTTTACATGAGCAAGAAATAGCATCAATCGGCTTGGGATATTCCAGACACGCGTGCATCATCACAAGCTGGTAGGGTTTGACGTTAATCAATAATTCATCCTTCACTATTTGCCTAATGATCACGACATGAAAGAAATGAAATGATGGGTCCCACTTATATTAGTGAGTAGAGCCTTAACTGCCCTAATTACAGAAGACTTACGGAACTAAAGCACTTTGCCTTTTACTTCATATCATCTGACGCTGGCAACCCTTAACACCTAGTCTAACCTAAACAGCATCTTCTGAAAACATGGAGTTATTTTGAATACCGGCGCAAACATCGAGTTATTAATTATGTTAAGTATCTAAGAAACATTAATATAAAACGGAGGCCAAATGATGTTCCTTTCAAAGAGAAGTAGCCTTCATCCTCGCCCACTCGCTCCAACATCAACCTTAAGATCAAACCAAAGCTGCACTCCAACAACTGCAGGCTGAGGCACCCCCCCCCCCCCTCCTGTTTTCTTTAAAGCCAGCCATCTCATCTTTTCTGTTCCTCGCTCCGAAGCCCTCGGGCAGCGATAGCTGCGGTGGCCTTGCAGGTCGCTGTGGATACAGGGCCTGGTCTAAATGCATAAATGTGCGAATAAATGTCTGAAGCAGTCAGTGCCAGGAAACATCGCTCTCAGCACAGGGCACGCTGCCGCCACACCGGGGTCAAACAGAGGCTGTTTACTTACTGTGTGTGTGTGTGTGTGTGTGTGTGTGTGTGCGTGTGAGAGAGAGAGAAAGAGACAGTATGTGTGTGTGAGTGAGCATGCACACAAGTCACTGGGTGAGTGTAGCCAAGGGACTCAATCTGTATGAGATTGAGTGTTTGTGTGTGTGTGTGTGCATATGCCTGTGTATGTCTGTGTAAATGTTTGTTTTGACGTGTGTGTGTGTGTGTGTGTGTGTGTGTGTGTGTGTGTGTGTATGTCTGCATATGGTTATGTGTGTGTGTGTGTGTGTGTGTGTGTGTGTGTGTAAATATGGGTTTGTTTACGCGTGTCTCTCTCTGTGTGTGTGCCCTTGTGTCCTGCATCAGCTCTGCTGGTGTCAGGACTGTATTGATCGGTATGGACTGCTGTTGTGGTTTGTTGTGACGGGTGGAGGTGTGGGCAGAGGCTGCCCCACCCCTCCCCTCCGCCCCGCCCCTCCCCTCTGCTAACCCGGCAGCAGCCTCCCCGCGGCAGGCAGGGTGGCCTGAGCATCACCTGCGCCTCCCACTGAAGACCACCGCCGCTCACAAGCTTGTATCTTTACCGGGAGATGCGGGGAGGAGCCGGAGGGACTGTGTGTGAATTTGAGATGGAACGATACGGAGGAAAGACACGACTAGCAGAGACAGGGAGGGTCAAGACATGACAGGTGGGTAAACAGAGCACGTTGAAGGAATGAAGATTAATGCAGAGGGATGGAGCTGGGAGGACGGAGAGATAGAGCGTCTTCAAAAGCCTGAGCAACAGGGCATAGGCAGTCTCTTCAGGTGGGGTCTGTTCAGCTAAGGGCCATTCCCATTAACACAAATGCATTTCATTCTCATTTTAAATCAATGAAAACTTTGATGCATGTTGTTGTTGTTGTTTTCCAGGCAACTAAAGGTTCTGAACTAATAACTGCTTCTTCTATTGTTTTATTAGACGAAGAAAAACAAAACTGCACAGGATTGAAGCACCGAGATGGGCAGCGCAGGGGTAACCGCCAGGCACCAAAGACGAGTATTGATGTGTTAATCGGCCAGTAAGCCAAGGTTGTTTGAGCAGTGGGCAGGTTTTTAGACAAGGTCGGCCAATGAAGAGCAACTCTCCCCCACCTCACCTTAACCTTATAAAAGACATCAAATCAATGGAAATGGGTTAAGCATAGACAGGTTACGGCAGAGCAGACTCTGCTTGGGGGGCGGAACTTGATGGAGTCAGCGAAGGAGCTGATTGGTGCAGCGGAGGCGCCACTCACTAGTTGATGAAGTCGACAGCCTGTGTTTTGAGCTGGTCGGCGCTGTGCAGGTCGGCCAGGATGAGGATCTCAGCGGCGTTCTCCACTGACAGACTCGTACACAGGGCGTCCTCACACATCACCTTCAGACGCTCCAGAGCATACTGCATGAGAGAGAGAGAGAGAGAGAGAGAGAGAGAGAGAGTGAAAGAGAGAGAGAAAGATAGTGTGTGAATGAGAGAGAGAGATAGTGTGTGAATGAGAGAGAGAGAGTGAGTGAGAGTGAGACAGATTGGAAGAGAGACAGAGAGAGACAGATTAGAAGAGAGACAGGTAGTGAGCAGGGGGAGAGAGGGAAAGAGAGGTAGATGAGGGGGGTAGAGAGAGGGGGAAAGAGAAGCAGTTGGACAGCATGACAGTAGAGGTGGGGGGGGAGAGAGAGAGAGAGCGAGAGAGAGGGAAAGATACAGTGGAAGGCAAAGTGAGAGACATTGGAAAGAGTGAGAGTGTGACAGAGAAGGGCGGTAAAAAAAAGAGAGGGAAGAGGGGAGGAAGATCAGAGATGTTGGGGAAGACTGGAGTGGGAGGAAAAGAGCATTTATCTGACATCCCTTCAGAGCTCTGCATGCCGAGCTGCCACACCTCCCTGACACACACACACACACACACACAGGCTGAGCTGTCAGGTTCACTGACTGTATAGAGCTATGGGGCTTAACATAAAAAGATGAAGTCATACTCCCTGCCTTACTTACACACAAACACATACAATGTCTGTTTGCCATCAAGTGCTAGTGCTAGACAGTATTCTAGTGTGTGTGTGTGTGTGTGTGTGTGTGTGTGGCGAAAACAAAAACGGTAAAAGACAAAAAAAGAGAAAGGTTACATAAGGCCGCACTAAGCTACAGACAAAGCAAAGAGGAGTGTGGGACACTGTCAGGAGAACTCAGGAAGAAGGTCAGGAAGGCCATATCAATGGCACGCACCAGAGTTTTTGTTAGCTGGTAATTGCCGGATTTTTGCCTGGTAAAATGTATTAATAAAATGAAACTCCAGACATTTCAAAATGTTGGTATTACGTTAACAATGAAATGTCAGTAATAACAGTAATAATGCTCCTTCAAAACCTCAAACAGTAAATGCCAGCACCTTTAAGAGGGCTTACCCACTTCACTGGGTCAGGTCTGTTTGGCCAAACCAGGTTTTGCTTATGTTGGCAAATAATGGTTTATAGAATTTATCTTGTCTCGTAGTGCCATTGTTATAACTTAGCCAAGGCTATAATTTGCTGCATAGGTTATGCAAGAAATATGGTTTCAGAACGATATTGCTAGAAACAGTAAACAATGCATTTCTGTAGTCATTTTCGTCTTAGAATGGCTGAAAAGTGAGTTTAAGAGCCAAAGTTTAGTTTCTTGCTTCAATTTACCTCTTTAGTTATTTAGTTTCACATGTATGGTTGCTAATCACATGACAGTATGACAGTGTTTTGACTCTCAAATTTGAATAAAGTGGTGTCGAACACAATTGTCTAGACTATGGCAGAGGAGTAGGATATGGACATTTTTTAAATAAATCTAAATCCAAATGCCCACCCCAGGATGTTATTTTTCAGTTTGTAACATAGATTGTTAGTGAAACACGTGCAGGTGAGTTTCGAGTTTGGTAAAAACACCTCACACTGGGCCGACAAGAAAAAGTCCTAGCGATACACACACACAGTGACTCAGAGCTTTGTGTCTTGTGTGTCTTGTGCGTCAGAGTGGCTAAAAAAGAAAATTGAGTGCCTTTTAGCGAGCCTTTGTAGGAAACTGAACAACTTGGTGTGTGTGTGTGTGTGTGTGTGTGTGTGTGTGTGCGTGCGCGCATTTGTCTTACTTTGTCAGCGGCTGCAAGCAGGTCGTCGGCCATCTTGTCCAGGTTTGGGGCTTTCCCCGTGTAGATGAAGCACATCATCTCCTTGAACACTTCTGGTTCCACGTCGTTAATCTCCACGCGGTTCTGTACAACACAAGAACAAGTCAAATCAGCGCAGTTCTGTACCACACAAGAACAAGTCAAATCAGCGCGGTTCTGTACCACACAAGAACAAGTCAAATCAGCACGGTTCTGGAACAACACACGCTTAGACAGCACAAACAACCACGCAGGGAGTGCCCCGACGTGAACCTAGATTCGGACCTGATCCAAAGTTCCTCTACCATCCTCCGAAGTTCAAAGTTCAAATCCTGCTCCTACCATCCTGCATGTGGTCTAAAATCTTGATATTCTAATGAAAAACATGTATATTGCTTAAAGCATCCGATGAATGATTAAATGTAAAGGTAAGTGTGACTTTTTCAAAGTCAGAAGATATATGTGGTGTGCACAGGACATCATTCAGTGTCGGTCATTGTTCACACACACTCCAGATCTAAGACAGCCCAACAGGAACAGGCTGAGGACTGGTTCCTCCTGAGAGAACGTATGTGGAACCTTTTTTGAAAGGCTGCCATTAAGGACACTCTGGGAGATAATCTCTGGCCTTTCTGGAAAGTTCCAGCAGGGAGGAGAGGGGTTTAACTGTAGGTGTATTCGTCCCGAACCGTTAGGTACAGGACATTCGGTTGATATGCTACTTCCTCAGTTCAGTACGCACTGTGACCCAAACATTTACTGTCTATTTATTAATGTTACCACTCCCAGGTACGGAAGAGAAATATGCATGAGAGTATGCGTTTTAGATTTTGGAAGTGTACCAGTGGTCATCTATCAGCTGTTCAACTGATGTCGGATAAACTTGAAACACTTCATGTACCATCATCACCTGAATGTGTTGATTAGCAGAACGAGACAAAAACAAAATGGAAGGCAGGTCCTTCTCCCCAAAGCCTTCTAACAGCCTCGCACCTCTAGATGCGGACCGTCACAGTAATAACTAATGCTACAGGGGATTTATCGCTTTGGATATGTGATCACACAGACGCAAATACAGAATTAAAGCCTATGGTCAAAGTGCTTAAGCCTCAATACACTGTGATTTCACGTGTGCACTTTGGTCAGTTTTAGTCAGTTGAGCCTGCCCTGTATAATCGAGCACAAGCTGCAGATAAGGAATCATCAAAAGGTCAGGGTCTTATGATGGGGCATTACTTGGGGACATATGTGTTTTTTTCCTTATTGACAAT
>NC_045152.1:21074824-21092324 GCF_900700415.2 Clupea harengus
AATGCCCAATCAAAATGAGGGACAACTTTTCCACTACAAAGTAGTGCGAGTTAGCCCAAACTATATTACTGCCTCCGAAGGTTGGCCATGTCAAGAACACAGGCGAGCGCCGCAACACCATTTGGCAGCCCCCTCTGTGGTCGGACAGACCAGATACGTCCATCTGACGTGCCTGCTGTGTACTGCTCCAAGCACGAGACATCGAGCATCAGCCAACTGCTGCTTGGCACTCAGGAACGTCTGAGTGTGTGTGTGTGTGTGTGTGTGTGTGTGTGTGCCAAGAGCCAGGTGGTGGAGCAGGCCAGAGAGGGTGCCGTGGAGACAGAGGGTAGAATGCCAGAGGTGTGTGTGTGTGTGTGTGTGTGTGTGTGTGTGTGTGTGTGAGAGAGAGAGACTGATGGAATTACCTCTGTCCACCTCATTCCAGAGGTGTATGCAGCAGGCTGCATCTGTAAAGCCATCCTGGGGTCACACCTCACCACAGATGGTTTTGGTGAATATTAGATGTCGGCAGATTGGGGTTTGATATCAGACAGTGCAAGGAGTACAAGGGTCTCAGTTGTAGAACAGGGTGGGTATGCTAGATCTTTTGCTTTGTTCCTACTTTGTATTATTACAAGTAGTATTACATTTTCATGCGTTTATTCTTTATTTAGCATACTCACGGTGTTCTTGTTTGAATTTGTATTGTTAGTCCACTGTAATAGCTGTACTGGGCTACTGAACTAATAAACAGTCTGCCCACAGGTTGCGTGGATGGCCGTTAGCTGCTCCGATGTGAACTCAGATAAGTCCTTGACGAACGAGTAGTACATTCTGAGAGAGACATAACATTATTAATTACCACTTTGATACATTTCTAGCCACAAGCGGATCAGTGGTGGTGAATAAATAATTGGGAGTCAGACTGGTAGAGATAGCTTCAAACATCTAAGCAGTCTCACCGGGGCAGCAGATAAGACAATTACGCAATGAACCTTCGGCCTAGTCTGGTTACTGTCCTTGGGCCAGTAGTGGGTCCCTACACGCATCCTAGGACTTTACATTGAACACACACTTCGTTCAGAGCCCCAAGTGCACTGATATCACAAGGCCATGCAGAGTATGTCCAATATAGCTATACAAGACACCACGCTAAATAGACATACAAGACACGCTCAGCAGAAAGGCAAATGTGGCACTAATGCATCGCATCACACACACACACACACACACACACACACACACACACACACACACACACACACACACACACACACACACACACACACACACACACACACACACACACACGTCTCAGTCAGTTACAGGTAAGGAGGAAGGAGAGCGAAAGACAAGAGGAAAAACAAATGGCGCTTTTCCATTGCAGGAACAAGTGGGACATTTAATATTGCGTGCTCCGACCGCAGGAAAAGACCCTGCAGGATCTTTAGCAGGGCTGTTTCCAGGGGAGAAATAAGTACCTTATTCAGGGTTAGTAATTCTGTGTGGCCCTGAAACTGCTGGGTGGTGCTTGCTGTGATGGTTGACACTTATTGGTTAAACGCGACATGAGTGGAACACAACAAGCAGTGCCATTTTTTTTAAAACAGCGGTCTAATGTTGGTGCTGTCGCTGGAGAAATATATCGTCATTTTGTAAAGCTCAGAACTGACGTTACAATCAAAGAGCGAAGGCTACGCAAACACGTAGGTCTGGTAGTTCCGCCACTGCAGTGGAGAACCAAGAGCAGAAGGACAGAGCAGTGGCCCATTCCTGCAAACGTTGAAGCCACTTAAAAGTCCCACGAGTTCCTGCGGGGGAAAGGCACCTAAAGGGTCAGAGGCAACAGGAAACTCAATGTCAGGGCCTCCTGTTTGACTCTGATGGAAGCCACCCACCAGCACAGCAGGGACAGGGAGAGGGGGAGGGGGAGAGAGAGAGAAAGAGAGAGAGAAAAAAAGAAAGTGGGCGATCAAAAAGGGCGAGAGAGAGAGAGAGAGAGAGAGTGAGAGAGAGCAGTGCTAATGTTCCAAATGGCAAAAGAGTTAAGAGGAGCTAATAGAAAGGAGAGAGAAGTGAGGAGAAAATGAGAAAAGAAAAGTGTGGGTGGAGCGGTGATGATGCAGAGCTGGACAGCTTGAAGGAGAAGAGGAGCGACAAATCTCTCTCTCACACACACACACACACACACACACACACACACACACACACACACAGGTGTTTCTTGTGTGATACATGGCGGGGTGTCCTTGAGCTGCAGGCGGGAGACAATCAGGCTGTGCGCTCTTGAGGGGAGGACCTCCCGTGCCTCATGTGCGGAGGAGACGCAATAGGAGGCTCTTTCTCCTGCACTCTCAAGGAGCAGTGGGCGTGCGAGGAGCGAGGAGCGAGCGAGCGCCTGAGCCCAGCTCCTGTGCCCCCCCACTGCGTCACAGCTGGTAAACTGGCACTGGTCTGTGGGCACTCACTGGCCGGATTTGTCCCTGTGACTTAACTCGTCTCCATTTGACGCAATTCTGCTGGCTGAGGGTCGGCCAGTGTGACTAGTGTTCGCTTTGTCTGTCGCATGTCTGCCCAGTGCATCTGCAGCACGTCTGCGTGTGATATTCACTCTGTTGCATATCTGAACAGCCCATCTACAGAGGAGGGGGGGTGTCTCCATTTAGACCTGTGGCTTTCATGCAAATGAAAACTTGAGTCAAAGTTACATTGAAGTGTCAATGTGCTGGCTTGATACTCTGCCAGTCTCCGCAGTATTCCTGCGGTAATCTCAAACAAACAGCCAAAGTGAGAGAGCTGTGTGTAGGTATTTGATCAGGAGAGCAGGAGGTCTATTATGACATCTATTCTGGGTTCTGTATCTGAAAGCTGCTTTCCAAAGTGCTCAGTAAAAAAACTCTTGCAATGTACACAGAGAACATACAGCAAACTCACGGTGTGTGTGTGTGTGTGTGTATGTGTTCGTCTGTGTGTGTGTGTGTGTGTTCGTCTGTGTGTGTGTGCACCCGCAGCTGTCAGTCAAGCCCCCTGGAGAGTGATTAATGGAACCAGCTGTAGGGACCAGGCTGTGCGTTGTACATGAGCACACACAAACACACACACATACTTAGACACACACAACCAAGCATTTATCACCCACTTATTAGCTAACACCAGCAAAGACAAGAGCAGAGAAGGACAGCAGAGAGAGGAGAGAGGCGGCATAAGGATGAAGGGGAACAGTCACAACTCTGGGTTCTCATCTACTCTCTCTCACACACACACACACACACACACACACACAAACACCTAACTTCTCTAACACTAACCCAATCTCCTGGTTTCATTACTGGGAAACTATGGTCTAACCATGGTCCAAGGTCTAGGGATACACCACCCAGGTAGAGGCGGCCAGCTGATTGCGATAAAGCACTTCACCAGAGCAGGGAGCGGTCTCTCCCATCTGCGAGTCCACTTCAACGCATCCTCCTGACGCCACAAGGCCTCGCCTGTATAGGTCTGAGTGACCTTCACGCCCCAATGACAATGGGCCAGGCACCAAACGACAACACTTTTCACTATGGTAACATTAATGCTATTGCTGCCATTTGGCCTGACCATGGGGAAAACATGGTCAAAACAAGGCCAAGAGACTAGCTATAGAATAGACTGAAGTACTGCTAGCTTCCTGAAGCCCTACTTAGTAACTCTCTGCCGAGTCTCAAGTGCTGTGTACGTGAGAACTCAACTGATGACATGGTGTCAGTCTAATAACTACAGAGGAAAATGCAAAGTGGGATTGCTCAACAGCAGGAGAGGATGGCTAACCCTTGCCCAGCAAATGAGCCTAACACTGATTTATTATAATTATAATAATATTATAATCTGGACCACATGATCATACAGCACACAGTAGGCTTCATGATTAATAAAACAGTATTCAAAATTAGTTTTGTAATTTAGCAATTAGTTTGTGTGCAATAAGCTACATAATTTAACCAGATCAAGGCAAAAATGTAATCATCTGACCATTTATTAAGTGCAAGGTCTAAAGTGTTAAAAGACTTTAGTGTTACTAATTCCACCCATCCTCCCTGCTTTAAGCGTAAAGAACATCAATGATACTTCGATTACTTTGAAATCCAAAAAAGTCAATGTCACAGAGTCTGCTGGAATAACGAGTTTAAATGAAAGTACTGATAAATAGGATGATTTATTGGATGTAGCAGATTTATCCAATAATACACTGAGCGACTAAAGAAACCAACATCTTTGAGAATGAGTCTGATGGTTTATGGTGTAGCCCATGAGTCTACTTGGCTGTTTTGGATTTGATTGACATTCACCCCCCCATTAAAGTTTTCTTTAATAAGGTCTTTCTAATATAAGAAATATGTTTCAATTGTTAAAATAAGGGTTAAAATAAAACCATTTAACTTGATCCAATAGAAGAGAACATGCTGTCTATGAAATCTTCTGTTACAGATCTACTGGGGTTCATTTTAACTAGGGATAAGTGGTGTACGCATGTTGCCACAATAATCATGCGTTTACATTATTTGACAGCAGATGTGACAGAGGTGGAAAAATGTACAATTTCGTCATTATGCGCGATAACGAATATATATACATATATATATGTGTATATATATACATATATATATACAGAATGTAATCGTCAATGTAGTCCTACACGAGGAAGCTCCACATAACTTGGGAGAATGGGATGTTTAATGTTGAGGCTAACTGGTACTTGTCCTCTTAGCATAACAGTTAACAGGTAACGGTAAACTACACTACTGTGTAAAAGTTTGGAATCACTTAGAAATGTCTTAATTTTTGAAAGAATAATATTTTTTGAAGTGTAAATATTGTTATTGATCAGAAATATAATATAGTGTAGACACTGTTATATATGACTATTATAGCTGTAAACGGAAATGGAAATATCTACATGGGCGTAAAAGGCCCAGGCTCCTGTGTATTAATTATGCATTATGCTAGCTAATCCTAAATGTTCATGTCAAGGCTAACTTATCAATAGAAAACCCTTTTGCGATTATGTTTATGTGGCGGAAAACTCCTGTGTTTCCTGTGTCAGGAAGCAATAAAATGGCCTTATTTGGGCTACTTGAGTATCTGGAGCATCAGCAGTTGTAGATTTGATTATGATCTAAAAATGTTCAGAAGGAAAAGGCGTTCCTAAGAAACAAATACGTTTACTATTTGTCTAAGAAATTAAGGCTATTTCATGCAAGAAAATGGCAAGGAATTGAAGATATTTTACAAAGTTGTGTCCATATCCTTCACGTAACAGTGCAAACTGGCACTGACTAGGATACACAGAGAAGCGGGAGGCACTGGAAGATAAAAACATCAGAACGTCTAGTTTGAGAAACCTTTCCTCACAGGTCCTCAGCTGGCAGCTTCATTAAACTGCACCCACAACACACCAGTTTCATTAACATCAGTGAAAATGCTCTTCTAGGAAGAGGTTCAAAGAAAGAAACAGTTCCGAGACTGGCCAATAAAAAGGAAAAGACTCAAATGTGCCAAAGGAAATAGATACAGGGTGGAAGATGAGTGAAAATATATTCTACACAGACCGGTCTAAGTTGAGGTGTCACAGAGAAGAAATTCTGTGAGGTGCAGAACAAATGAAAAGATGGTGGAGGAGTACTTGACACCATCTCTCAAGCACGGTAGAGGAAGTGTCATGGTCTGGAGGGTGCTGGTATAACATATCATTTGTAGAGAGTAAAAGGGATCTTTAACAGGGAAGACTACAGCTCCATTGTACCACAACTCCATTGCCATGCCTTAGTCGGTGTACAGCACTTGACCGGAGCCAGTCATCATCCTACAACAAGACAGTGACCCAAAGCATCAGGCTATAATGCTGGGAAGTTAATATTTGCTGCAAATTGGAGGATTCTTTGATTAATGCAAATTTTCAAGCACAAAATTGTTATTTCAATTTAGAAATGGTCAATACATATTTTTGATTCATTTCGCATCTTATTTGATGGATACGAATGCACCTATACGTGTCTTTTTCTGGGTGATTCCAAACTTTTGAATGGTAGTGTACCTGCTGATTACTTTATTGGTGTAGCCGGTCAGTGTGTGCTGACTGAGGACTCGAAGAGCTGCAAAAAGTATAAAACACTGATATCACAGCTTACTGCATAGCTATTAAAACATGTTGCTACTAGTACCTTGCCTTTGACTGGCACCTTTTCTCAAAACTTGTTGTATAGGGCTGCCTGGCCCGTCGCTAAGCTGATTTTGTTTTATGTATTGATTAGAAATGTGTAATCGATACTTTCAGCTTGCTGCTTACTTTGGATACACGCAGCAGTCCTTTCTGCTTTAAGCACCTTGATTGTATCAGAAAGCTACCCCTACTTTTTTTTTGGTTTCTAACACCGTAACGTCTTCTGGCTGCTTTTAATAAGCACTACTGCTAGACTCTTGATTTTCCCAAAATGTGTATTGTTATGTAGGCTAGCCTACCTGTACATTTCTTCGCTTCGGGCACACAACACCTCAGAAAAACACATATGCTATATTACAGTACTGTAAAGAGTACTACTCACAGTTAACCATGTAAAACTGTGTTGTTGTAGTATGTCATCCCAAGTTAAAAGTCTAGTTATGTAGTAGTCACCTGATATGAGCAGCGTTCAGTGAGCAACTATAGGCAAATGAGCTCGAGCGACTTCCGGTTACGATTTTTCAAAATAAAAGTCCCTTATTAGCCCCGTGTTTTCTTAAACTATCAGAGATATTAATTTCATAGTAACATCAAAATGGGTTAAAAACGATTCACTGATGTTACAAAAGTATGGTTTTCTTGTTTTAATATAATGAACAATGACTAAACAGACAATATTGTATTAAGAAAAAGTAAAACACACCCCATTATGCTGATAAAAGGATTATGCCTTTATTAAAGTTGGTTGAACTTGTTCAGAACTGTAAAGAAAGGGTGAAATATGTTTAGCAGTCATTATTCTGGTCATTCACTGTGAAAAAACACTTGACACACAGATCACACAGGTGAAAAGGGATTATCTCCAATGCCAGGGTATTGCCATGTGACACGTATCACTCTTTGCTGAAAAAACTAAAGATTGTGTCTCAATGAAAGGGGGGTGGAATATGTTCAGGACACTCCAAACATTAAATAAAATGTGTGAAGTAGTTCAGATTTGCGTCCCTGAAGGCTCCACAATACTTTAAACATAGGTGATCAGACAGGCGAAAATGCATTATCTTCAATGGCAGGGCCATGTGACATGTATCACTCTTTGCTGAAAAAACTAAAGATTGTGTCTCAATGAAAGGGGGGTGGAATATGTTCAGGACACTCCAAACATTAAATAAAATGTGTGAAGTAGTTCAGATTTGCGTCCCTGAAGGCTCCACAATACTTTAAACATAGGTGATCAGACAGGCGAAAATGCATTATTTTCAATGGCAGGGCCATGTGACATGTATCACTCTTTGCTGAAAAAACTAAAGATTGTGTCTCAATGAAAGGGGGGTGGAATATGTTCAGGACACTCCAAACATTAAATAAAATGTGTGAAGTAGTTCAGATTTGCGTCCCTGAATGCTCCACAATACTTTAAACATAGGTGATCAGACAGGCGAAAATGCATTATTTTCAATGGCAGGGCCATGTGACATGTATCGCTCTTTGCTGAAAAAACTAAAGATTGTGTCTCAATGAAAGGGGGGTGGAATATGTTCAGGACACTCCAAACATTAAATAAAATGTGTGAAGTAGTTCAGATTTGCGTCCCTGAAGGCTCCACAATACTTTAAACATAGGTGATCAGACAGGCGAAAATGCATTATCTTCAATGGCAGGGCCATGTGACATGTATCACTCTTTGCTGAAAAAACTAAAGATTGTGTCTCAATGAAAGGGGGGTGGAATATGTTCAGGACACTCCAAACATTAAATAAAATGTGTGAAGTAGTTCAGATTTACGTCCCTGAATGCTCCACAATACTTTAAACATTGGCCTACACACAGGCGAAAATGCATTTATTCAATGACAGGGCCATGTGACACGTATCACTCTATGCTGATGAAACTAAAAATTGTGTCTGAATGAAAGGGGGGTGGAATATGTTCAGGACACTCCAAACATTAAATAAAATGTGTGAAGTAGTTGAGATTTACGTCCCTGAATGCTCCACAATACTTTAAACATAGGCCTACACACAGGCGAAAATGCATTACCGTCAATGGCAGGGCCATGTGATACGTATGACACTTTGCTGAAAAAACTAAAGATTGTGTCTCAATGAAAGGGGGGTGGAATATGTTCAGGACACTCCAAACATTAAATAAAATGTGTGAAGTAGTTGAGATTTACGTCCCTGAGTGCTCCACAATACTTTAAACGTACGTGTCACATGGCCCTGCCATTGAACATAATGCATTTTCGCCTGTCTGATCACCTATGTTTAAAGTATTGTGGAGCATTCAGGGACGTAAATCTCAACTACTTCACACATTTTATTTAATGTTTGGAGTGTCCTGAACATATTCCACCCCCCTTTCATTGAGACACAATCTTTAGTTTAATCAGCAAAGTGTCATACGTATCACATGGCCCTGCCATTGAAGTTAATGCATTTTCGCCTGTGTGTAGGCCTATGTTTAAAGTATTGTGGAGCCTTCAGGGACGTAAATCTCAACTACTTCACACATTTTATCTAATGTTTGGAGTGTCCTGAACATATTCCACCCCCCTTTCATTGAGACACAATCTTTAGTTTTTTCAGCAAAGAGCGATACATGTCACATGGCCCTGCCATTGAAAATAATGCATTTTCGCCTGTCTGATCACCTATGTTTAAAGTATTGTGGAGCATTCAGGGACGCAAATCTGAACTACTTCACACATTTTATTTAATGTTTGGAGTGTCCTGAACATATTCCACCCCCCTTTCATTGAGACACAATCTTTAGTTTAATCAGCAAAGTGTCATACGTATCACATGGCCCTGCCATTGAAGTTAATGCATTTTCGCCTGTGTGTAGGCCTATGTTTAAAGTATTGTGGAGCATTCAGGGACGTAAATCTCAACTACTTCACACATTTTATTTAATGTTTGGAGTGTCCTGAACATATTCCACCCCCCTTTCATTGAGACACAATCTTTAGTTTTTTCAGCAAAGAGTGATACATGTCACATGGCCCTGCCATTGAAGATAATGCATTTTCGCCTGTGTGTAGGCCTATGTTTAAAGTATTGTGGAGCATTCAGGGACGTAAATCTCAACTACTTCACACATTTTATTTAATGTTTGGAGTGTCCTGAACATATTCCACCCCCCTTTCATTGAGACACAATCTTTAGTTTTTTCAGCAAAGAATGATACATGTCACATGGCCCTGCCATTGAAGTTAATGCATTTTCGCCTGTGTGTAGGCCTATGTTTAAAGTATTGTGGAGCCTTCAGGGACGTAAATCTCAACTACTTCACACATTTTATTTAATGTTTGGAGTGTCCTGAACATATTCCACCCCCCTTTCATTGAGACACAATCTTTAGTTTTTTCAGCAAAGAGCGATACATGTCACATGGCCCTGCCATTGAAAATAATGCATTTTCGCCTGTCTGATCACCTATGTTTAAAGTATTGTGGAGCATTCAGGGACGCAAATCTGAACTACTTCACACATTTTATTTAATGTTTGGAGTGTCCTGAACATATTCCACCCCCCTTTCATTGAGACACAATCTTTAGTTTTTTCAGCAAAGAATGATACATGTCACATGGCCCTGCCATTGAAGTTAATGCATTTTTGCCTGTGTGTAGGCCTATGTTTAAAGTATTGTGGAGCCTTCAGGGACGTAAATCTCAACTACTTTACAGATTTTATTTAATGTTTGGAGTGTCCTGAACATATTCCACCCCCCTTTCATTGAGACACAATCTTTAGTTTTTTCAGCAAAGAGCGATACATGTCACATGGCCCTGCCATTGAAGTTAATGCATTTTCGCCTGTCTGATCACCTATGTTTAAAGTATTGTGGAGCCTTCAGGGACGTAAATCTGAACTACTTCACACATTTTATTTTATGTTTGGAGTGTCCTGAACATATTCCACCCCCCTTTCATTGAGACACAATCTTTAGTTTTTTCAGCAAAGAGTGATACATGTCACATGGCCCTACCATTGAAGATAATGCATTTTCGCCTGTCTGATCACCTATGTTTAAAGTATTGTGGAGCATTCAGGGACGTAAATCTCAACTACTTCACACATTTTATTTAATGTTTGGAATGTCCTAAACATATTCCACCCCCTTTCATTGAGACACAATCTTTAGTTTCATCAGCAAAGAGTGATACATGTCACATGGCAATACCCTGCCATTGAAGATAATGCATTTTCGCCTGTGTGATCTGTTTGTCAAGTGTTTTTTCACAGTGAATGACCAGAATAATGACTGCTAAACATATTTTACCCTTTCTTTACAGTGTTCTGAACATGTTCAACCAACTTTATTGAAGACATAATCCTTTTATCAGCAGATTGTTGTGTGTTTTACTGTTTCTTACTACAATATTTACAATGATGCCTGTTTAGTCAGTGTTCCCTATATTTAAACAAGAAAATCATACTTTTGTAACATCAGTGAATCGTTTTTAACCCATTTTGATGTTACTATGAAAGTAATATTAATTGTCAATTTTCAGCTACATCTTAGTCATTATCAAAGTATCCTGTAAGCTTAAAATTAACTCACTATATCTTGCCTTGTTTTAAAGCAAGTTAATATAATGCACAGTTAACAAAATACCATTATAAAGTCTGATCTAGCGAGTAGACAGATTAGGACTTTATAATGACAAATAGGCTACTATAACTTTCAAACACGCTTTTAACTATTTTCCCGATCATTAGGACAAATGGAACAATAAAACTCGTTGCATATGAAAGGTTTTTATATTACCCAGTCGATTAACAGGGTTGTTTGTTGTAAAAACCTTTCATTTGATACAACAAACTCATTTTACTTCCTCGTTTCGTTTTACTTCCTGGGGTTATTGTGGGTTATCGTTGCTAGCAGAACGGAACTCCTGATATGCTGGGCTAATACGCAGAGTAATGTTAAATTAAATGCTGACATCCAACATGGGTTAGCATTATGCTAGTAGCTTGGCAGCTCTGTCACTTCTTATGTGACCATTTATGGGCAGTCTATTGATCACTAATCAAAACAATAGTGACAGATATGTTTAAGTTTATGACTAACCTGTGCTAAAGTATGTAAAAGGCGATGTATGAGCAGATATGTGGACACAAATGAACGTTAGTTCCTTGTCGTAGGTTGTTATCGGCTAAATTAACTAACGTTAGCTGTTGGCTGACACTGCTAAGGCCTAAAAGCTATGCTATGATAGCTAGTTAACAAGTGGTCTGTTGTGGTAGACATTAACGTACCTTCTCACTTTGAATACATAAGCAAGACATCAGCTGTAATACAGGCTGTTATTAATGACGTGCTTTAAGCCAAAGATTTTATAGCGCTGCAGTTTGGTTTAAATGGTTCAGGAAAATCTCTGATAGCCAGCCAAATATGTAAACATAACGCTAACATGAGTTACTAATGCCAGCTTTGCCAGTGAAGATCGGCTCAACTAACACCTGCTCACTAGCTAATTAACAAGTGAGTCAATTCGAGTTACCTTATCATCTTGAATCACCAAAAACAGAATATCCACTGAATTATAGGCTACAATTAATATGAAGTGTTTCTCCATTCATTTCAATGGGAAAAACAGAATGAAAAGCTAGAATGAAGAAACAAATGAATAAAAAAAACAAATGAACGATTGGGCCTTTTAAAAGGCTGTGCACACACCAGGATCACTGCCTTAGGACGGACATATAAGCACTGGAATGGCATTGATATCTCTAAAACTGTTGGAGAAGCCCAGAAATGCGAGTGGTAATAACAATAAAAACAACAATACAAATAATAAAACAAGAGCAATTAACAGGAGCAATACATTTATAGATGTCCACTGGTGGAATGAGGTCAGATGAAATGTTCAGAATAGGTTGTCTTGGAGATACGCACAGACAGAGAGAGACAAACACACACACTAGTCTGAACACTTTCCTGGGTCCTGATTTAGAAAACTCGGGTTCTGGCCTATTCATTTATTCATGTATGCATGAATCTCCGTAACTCGTTTGTGTGTTTGTTCAGAGATGTTCAGGGCGCCTTCAGGCGTGAAATGGTTCCTCCATTCGCCACCCCCAATACACCACCCTCTCCCCCCTTCTGCCTCCCCGAGAAGACCAAACCAAAATAGGCAAATGAAGAAAGTTCATTAAGTTCTGGAACACTTGTTCTCCCACTCACGGTTTCATTTTCCCAAACAGCCCACTGCTTGCTGCTCTAATCGAAACAGAGTCTACTGCGCGCACACACACACACACACACACACAGTGGGGCAACCACAAACCCCTTTTCAGAGAAACACAAACAGCCTATACAAACAGGATTCGCAAACACTTTTGACACTGACACACAAACTTTGTGCCCCACAGAAGAAGAAAAAAACGAGGCAACAAGGCAGCATACACAATGCTCCATAATTAACGCCTTGGGAAAGTACACAATGCTCACCATGCTATACACACACACACAAACCAAAGACGAGTGTATTTGCGTGCACACACACACCACAAAAAAACTTCTTTAGTGCAAACACAATATTGTGGGTCACCGAGGTTGAACACAGCTTAGTGTGTGTGTGTGTGTACGCGCTCACTTTTCCCTGCGGCCGGCATCAATAGGCCGTGCGTCTGAACCACGTGGAGAGTGTCGAAACATGTAAGCATGCCATGTGTCGGGGAACAAAGGGAAGAGACACAAGAGGTCTCCTGGAGGCTGTCATTAATGGGCTTCTTTTCAGAGAGAGAGTGGGGAAGAGGAGGCTCCTACACACACACACACACACGTGTGGCCAGCACCCACAGAACCGCACCACTGCCAGTTAGTGCTGTTTAGTGATTAGAGCTGTCCGACATTTACACAGAGGGAAACACACACACACGCACTCCACTGCTCTGACAGAACTAACACATCTCCTAGTTAGACATGACCTCAAGAAAACTATGCTACAGAGTCTGGGGATGTGCACAAACACTTACTTACTCACTCACACACACACACACACACACACACACACACACACACACACACACACACACACACACACACACACACACACACACACACACACACACACACACACACACACACACACACACACACACACACACACACACACAAAAAACACAGCGCCAAATGTAAGTCAGTCAGATGGAACAGCAGTTATCCCAGAAAATCAGACACTACACATTCTTCTCTCTCTCACTGTGTCTGTCTCTAGACTAGCATTCAGCAATGGTTTGCACTCCATCTTTGACAGTGCGATCACAAAGAGAGGCTGATAGCTTTGAGACTACAAGGCAGAAATCCTCTTGAACAGCAACTCCCAGGAGGCTTTGCGAGGTTCTGGAAAACTGACTTTGGTCAGGTTAAAAGCAGCTACTGACACAGTGAGAGGCCTCCCCAAGGAGATCTCTATTCAATAATATATAGTCTTCAATTAATACCCCCCCCCCCCCCCCCTCCCCTCTCTCTCTGCCCCACACACACACACACACTCTTCCTCCCCAGTGGGATGAAGTGCAGGGGGAAAACAGTGTTGATCATCTCTGACACAGCACACACACTCTTAACCCTACTCTTCCACCTCCTCCTCCTCCTCTCTCTCACTCCTTCCCTTCTTTCTTCCAGGAAGTCACTAGCAGCTGCTCACCCATCCACCACATTTCACTTCCTCCCAGTTCTCTTTCCACACCTCCATCTCCCTCTCCCCCCTTCTTCCTGTCTCTGTCTCACTTTCTGTCTCTCTCTCAATCCCACCTCCTCTTTGTTTCTGTCTCTCATCCACTCACTACCTATTCTCCCCTCTCCATCTCCAACTCCTCACTCATCCTTCTCTCCCTCTACCCATCTCTCTTCTCCTCTCTCACTTCTCTCTCTCTTCTCTCTTTCTCCTGGGGAGTGTTGGTAGCAGCTGGTGCAGCTGTGGAGAATCTCTGAGACAGCAGTGTGACATATGGCTGTGCTGGGTGAGGGATGGGTGCTGTCACCCAGCTAAGAGCTCACAGCTCAGCCCCAGCCAGCCAGCCAGCCAGCCAGCCAGCCAGCCAGTCAGCCAGCCAGCCAGCCAATGTGTGTGTGTGTGTGTGTGCACGTGACCATCCGTGCCTCTGTATGTGCGCGTGCCAGTGTGTGCCTGTGTGTGGGGTGTGTATATATATATGTGGTGTGTGAGTGTACAGTGATCTAGTGACTGAACAAAAGAAAGGCCTAGAAGAAAGGTAGGAGAGGACAGGAAAGCATGACGGGAAGAAAGAGAGGGGAGAAACAAATAAATGGGGTACAGACAAAAGCTGGGAAGAAGGACAGAATTCTTGACAGAATTCACCCCATCATCTCCCTTATATTTCTCCATAGGGGAATAACAATGGAGTGCACACACACACACACTTTCATTTCTCCTCCTCTCCCCCAGTAATGACACAGAATGAAACACCTTTAATGGGAGGTATCTGCTCATTATATACCTGCCGATGTCTACGGTTGTGACAGGGAGGAGGGAGAGGGGGAGTGAGGGAGGGAGGAATGGAAAGAGAGTGAGATAAAAAGTGAAAGGGAGAGAAATAGAAAACAAAAACAGAGGGGAGAGCAGGGGAGAGAGTGGGGAGGGCGAATGCAAGAGAGAAAACAAAAACCACGGAGGGAGAGAGAGAGAGAGGGGTGTGCTGAGCCACTTTTGAGTGAGCAAGGAAGGAGAGAAGAAGAATGAGGCAGAGGTGCAGAGCTTAGTGAAACATCTCTCCCCACTTCTTCACCCCCTCTCTCCATCTGTCTTTCTCACTCTTTCTCACTCATTCTCCCTCTCCTCCTCCTCCTCCTCCTCCTCCTCCCCAATCCCTCTCCGAGGCAATGGAACACCACGTGCAGAGCTGAGAAGCCAGCAGTCTAACACTGCGCGCACACACACACACACACACACACACACACACTCAAATCACACGTACACACACAGCCTGCCTTGAGAGTTGTGTTTTCAGGTTACGTACAGACTGCATTATTTCCTACTGCAGTTTGGGGATGAACCAGAAACTAATGCTGCCAGGATTGGCAACAGTCTCACCGGGCAACACCAGTCCCTTAGATTAAAAAAAGACCGCTATCTGTATACACACACACACACACACACACACACCACCTGTGTACACGCATGCATACACACGTGTTTGCATATCTTTCCAAAAAACACACATATCTTTTTCCTAACACACACAAAACCACTCAGGATGAACTGAGGACATCAGGCTGCCTCTGCGTCAACAAACTTAGGTTTGGAAACAGTTTAAACAGACTAGCATGGTTCCTCTCCCTCTCTCATGCCCAACCCCTCTCCCCTCGTCTCCCCCTCTGTCCCTCTTCTCCTTTATAGGAGGCACAGGATTTGGGTCCACGTTTACTCCCCACGCGTAAGGTTCATTAGGATTGTTTGGCACGATCACAGCTGTGCGCTTTAAAGATTCATGGGTGTGGAGTGAATTAGCAGAGCCATTAGCATACCCCTCACACACACACACACACACACACACACACACCAGGAGTGTGTGGAGGATGGGACGAGACGGACGGCGAGGGCTCGAGAGCGGCGCGCGGTGAGCCGCTGCCGACGCTTGGAGGCGTCAAGTGAGGTCCAACGAGGTGAATCACCACAAGACCCCGTCAAGTGAGGTCCAACGAGGTGAATCACCACAAGACCCCGTCAAGTGAGGTCCAACGAGGTGAATCACCACAAGACCCCGTCAAGTGAGGTCCAACGAGGTGAATCACCACAAGACCCCAGTCGCGAGCGCCTGTGCGGGGAGAAGCAGAGTGATATCCAATGACGCGCTGGGTTACTTAACTCCTGGCCAATGACGCGCTGGGTTACTTAACTCCTGGCGAATGACGTGCAGCGATGCAGAGATGACGCACCGCGAAGCCTCTTACGTATTGAGGCTTTCGCTTTGCCTCATAGTAGCGGTTACTTTCCCTTCGAGTGCTTGGCTCTATGGGAATAAACTAACTATCTAACAACGCTCTCCAGGCCAAGCATGTTGAGGGTGCTGAACCATCTCGTGACGTACGAGGATGTGAGCCAATCAGCTTCACGGGACGACGAGTGAGATGTCACATTTGATTGGCTTACCTCACAAAACAAGGTGAGCTTGTCATCTGGGAGTAGTCCGTTGGCCTCATCCAGCAGGAAGTCCCGCCTAATGAATTTCTTGAAGCCCCAGTCCTTGCCCTGCACGAAGCGGTACGCCCTCTGGCTCTCTGTAGACAGACACACACACACACACACACACACACACACACACACACACACACACACACACACACACACACACACACACACACACACACACACAGGGATATAAAAGAAAAGGGCAAACCAGGTCAACATTACATCTACAATTCCCACCACAACGCAGAAGATTAACATGATTGAGCGAGACAAAGAGTCCCATGAGGAAGAGGGGAAACAGGAAGAGGAAGGTGCACAAATCAACCTCTCTGGGGTTCTCTCCTCCACCTCTTCACCCTCACTCTTACTCCCCGTGTCTCTCTATACACACACACACACACACACACGTAATGCACACCTTCTGCCAAACACAAGGCGACACACGGGCACGCTGTGCCACTTCAGGAGAGGGCACGGGTGAGGAGGAGAGCCAGCCAATCAGTCCAATTCAGAGCGCTGCCAACTGAACCCGTCTCTGGCAGACCAGAACACAGCACATGACCAAGGGCAGGGCCCCCCTCTCCCCGTGAGCAGCCCCAGCGCCGCACCTCTCAGCGGGGGAGGAGGGCCTACAGGCGCGGGCCATCGGTCTCGCCCCGTGGTTCACTCCAGCCATTAGGGGGCATGTGCAGTGCCTTTAAACACATGGAGTTATTCAGATTCATTCAAATCCCTGCCTTGGCTGAACGAACGTGTGTGGGTGTGTGTGAGTGTGCGTGTTGGTATAGAGGAAAAGGGAGCTGTGAAATGGGGATGTTTCTGTTTCATCCTGTCCCATGAGACACACACACACACACACACACACACACACACACACACACACACACACACACACACACACACGGCCCGTCTCAGAGAGTGACACAAATCCAAATAGTCTTAAGGGTGTTTTTCTTTTCTTGTCTTCTCCACACTGACTGAGAGGAGAGGGGGGGGGGTCTCATCCCACACTTCTCTCACCCCCCACACGTCATTCCTTCCCCTCTCTGATTACCATTTTACTCGGCACAGCTGTTTCCCTCCATCCTATTCCTCATACTCCTTCATATCTGCTCTATATAGTTTACTGTGTGTGCCCTCCCTCCGACTCCCTGCCC
>NC_045152.1:21094824-21254824 GCF_900700415.2 Clupea harengus
TGTGTGTATCTGTGTGTGTGTATCTGTGTGTGTGTATCTGTGTGTGTGTCCCGATGGTTAAAAATAAGCAAACGACCACGACAAAACCAATACCTCCCCTGAAGTTTCATAATTTACTAGGCAATTTCTGGCCACACATACACGCAGACTTACTTTACATTTCTTTACTGAAGAGTAATCCCAGCTCAAGAGCACTCTATAATGAAGTGTCAGCACAAACATGCGTATTGACATTTTTTCTCGAATGCACACACACGCACACGCATGCGCACACACACACACACGGGACTAGCCTACCAGCAGTCTGACACTCTAGTTGTCAGCCAGCCAGAAACCCTGCACCTCACTGGGCAGAGAGCAGCTGGCCAGGAGCAGTGCTGGCTGGCCTCGGAGGACGGCCACCTGGGCCTCTACACCACGGCCAGGGCCTCTGCCCCGGAGGGCCGCTCTCTCCATCCCAGGGCAAAACAACAACAAACAGCCAGCCGCGGTCTACATGGGCTAACCAGGGGGAAACTACAGGATCCCAAGGATACGCCCGAGACAGAGAGAGAGAGAGGATGAGAAGGAGAGAGAGAGAGAGAGAGAGAGAGAGAGAATGAGAAGGATGGGGAGAGAGCTGGAGAAGAGGAAAAGGGAATGAGAAAGGCAGAAGCGAGAAAGGGGTCTACGGCATGAAGGCATGATGGGTTTGGTTAGGGTAGAGTCGATGGTTTGGTTAGGGTAGAGTCGATGGTTTGATTAGGGTAGAGTCAATGGTTAGGTTAGGGTAGAGTCGATGGGTTTGGTTAGGGTAGAGTCTATGGGTTTGGTTAGGGTAGAGTCGATGGTTTGGTTAGGGTAGAGTCGATGGTTTGGTTAGGGTAGAGTCGATGGTTTGGTTAGGGTAGAGTCGATGGTTAGGTTAGGGTAGAGTCGATGGGTTTGGTTAGGGTAGAGTCTATGGGTTTGGTTAGGGTAGAGTCGATGGTTTGGTTAGGGTAGAGTCGATGGTTTGGTTAGGGTAGAGCCTATGGGTTTGATTAGGGTTGAGTCGATGGTTTGGTTAGGGTAGAGTCTATGGGTTTGGTTAGGGTAGAGTCGATGGTTTGGTTAGGGTAGAGTCGATGGTTGGGTTAGGGTAGATTCGATGGTTTGGTTAGGGTAGATCCGATGGTTTGGTTAGGGTAGAGTCGATGGTTGGGTTAGGGAAGAGCCTATGGGTTTGGCTGATGAACCACTCACTCATTTGGATGGGAGGCAAAAGCTCCACTTAAAGCAACCCCCGATGGGTGTCCAGAGACGCGGACGCCCAATCCATCAGCACTAACGCACGCGGTCCACACTGCTCTGTACACAAGCAGGCTCGGCCCACTGCTCTATTAATGCTGCAGGGGGAGAATTACAGCTGCTCCCGACGCGCCCCAAACACTGCTGCATCCCCCTGGCCCATGTACCACGCCACCATGCCCTCCACGCAGTCATAAATCCCCCCTAATGGGGAGTCTATGAGGTGAGAAACGGCTGGCGGTCCATAGAACCTCTGCTGTACACGCATCCATTTAGCAGTTCAGCTGATGGATCACTCTCTACCATCCACATAACCCCCTCCATGGAATGTTCCAGTGAGTCGCACCTTCATCCAGCCTTGTCACACACTCGTCCTGCTCCACTCATCCATCTATCTTCTCTTCGTCTTCCCTTCTCTCTCCCTCTATCTATCCAATCACATCTCATTCCTGCTACCTATTCACCTCTCTATGCCTACTGGTGTTATCCATCCGTTTATTCATGTATTCATCTTCATCCCTCCTTCATCTCTCCCTCTCCATTCAGAACTTCATTCATCCTGCCATCCCTCCATTAATGTCCATCCCAGCAGCTAGTTCCATGTATTGTATTCATCATCTCAGCTGTGCGTGTGTGTGGACCTGTGTGTGTGTGTGTGTGTGTGTGTGTGTGTGTGTGTGTGTGTGTGTGTGTGTGTGTGTGTGTGTACCTGTGCGTGTGTGTGTAAGTGCATAGCTTTGGCAGTGTGGACGCCTCAATAAGCCAAGTCTGCTCCACTGGCCCAGCTCAGCCGACCACTTCTCTTAATTAAAGGGCTTTACTTTGTTTTTATTTCACCCCCCAAACCCCCACCCCTGTTCTTCTCCCTCCCCCCCCCCCCCCCCCCCCCCCCACCCCCCACCCCCTCTCCCTACCACCGTCCCCCTGAGGCCCAGATTAAATTGGATTCTAAATGATCCAGAACCGATGGAGCCATTTCGCCTGCCATATTTTCTTTTGCAGACTCAAGACTCCCCCCTCCCCATTCTGGTGGATGAAAATATGACCAACAACAGGCTAATTTTCTCCTGTGAGGGGGCTCGAGAGGGCCCCGCTCTCCCCAGGGTGCTGGAGGGAACGTGGAGAGGGAGCGGAGGTTGGGTGGGTGGGTGTGGACGCCGTCACGTCTGCAAACTCTTTGGCAGATAACACCTTGCAGGGTGTTTACTTTCTAACGCGCACACACACACACACAAATACTCTCTCGGCCATATGTTTTTCTAGGACCCTTTGAGATGAGTTAGTTTGTTGACTATGCATGTGGTGTGAGTGTGTGAGTAAGTATAAGTGTTAGTAGTATGCAGTGAGTCTAAGTATGTGCATATGTGTTTTTGTGTGTGTGTGTATGTGTGATTTGAGTTTGTGTGAGTCTAAGTAGGCATATATGTGTGGTGTGGGAGTGCGTGTGTGCGAGACTTAAGAATGCTCGTTTGTGTCTGTGTGTGTGTCTGCGTGTGCGTGTGTGTGTTTGATGGTTGTGGGCTGACCATGTCTGGATGGAGGTCTATAATGGCCAGCTTTATGGGCAGTGGTGGTGTATGCACACAACAGAAACGCAGTTCCTCTGGACGTGACTAAAGTGACAAAGAGACTCACTGGGGCGTTTTATAAGCTGATGGCACAAGCCTGACGTGCAAGACGAGAGGAAAGCAGAGCAACGCATCACATCAAGAAGAGAGGAGCGAAAGAGAAGAGAAGAGAAGAGAGAAAAAAAGAGTGATGTAAAGGCGTGATGAGAAGTGCTGCACACTAATTGTTAGTTGCACGCCTTCCCTTAATTCATTAAAGTCTCACCACACCACCCTGGTACATTAACTGTTAATTTTCTCACCAATAAGACTTAACTGGTACTGAAATTGAAACGAGTGAGTGTGTGTGTGTGTGTTCGTGCATGCAAGAGAGAGAGAGAGAGAGAGAGAGAGAGAGAGAGAGAGAGAGAGAGAGAGGGTGAAGGTAGAGTCAGCAGATTTTTATGGAGAAAAACGATTTCCTTTTCTACAAGACCTTCACAGTAGGGTTCCGTAAACAGAGGTGTAGGCTGACTTCATTCATACACACACACACACACACACACACACTCATTCCCTCGATGAGTTGTGAGGAGAACCAAGGCGTGTGGGAAGCAGATAACCAAGAAAACGGCTACATCTGGCCAGCGCTAATTCAATTCCGCACGAGTTTGCCTCGCCGTAACCCAATTAAAAGAAGGCGTGGAGCGCCAGGCACGTCTGTCTGAAATTCATCAAAAGAGACAGGACCAGAAAAAAACACGCCGGTCTCCCCCTAATTAAAACTCAGAATTAGAGCGGTCCGCGCTCGCCCAAATTAAAGATGGGAAGGAAGTGATGAACTCCACCTGTGATTAGACATGCCTCGGTATGGCCACACACACACACACACACACACACACACACACACACACACACACACACACACACACACACACACACACACACCAAATCAAACGTGCTGTGGTCCTGAAGTGGGCGAAGGTAAAAAGCTCCACAACTTGGCTGAAAGTAAGCTAAACTCCTGTGCATGCCAGGGACACACGATCAATGTAATGAGGGTGTCTGACTGTGTGTGTGTGTGTGTGTGTGTGTGTGTGTGTGTGTGTGTGTGTGTGTGTGTGTGTGTGTGTGTGTGTGTGTGTGATATCCAAACACCATCCAAACTAGGCAAGAAACCACACAGCAAGGCCCCCCAACCCCTATTTCAAGCAGAGAGCTGGTCATACTGTGTGTGTGTGTGTGTGTGTGTGTGTGTGTGTGTGTGTGTGTATACACCTCATCTCATCCCGGCGCAGCGAGTCGACGGACACACACACACACACACACATGTACACATAAAACCACAGCACGACCATCACAAGCTGCACCAGGCTTTGCGTCAATATCCAGCCCTCAGGTAGAGATCGATGTGGCCCTGCTCGGCTGCCAAGTGCCTCATTAAATGGAGGCGGAGGGGAGGCTCACCCATGGCTTTGGTCTCCTCTCCCTTGGCGTTGAGGATGGAGAACTTGAACTTGGCACGGACCTCGCTCTTGGGACAGCTGACCAGGAGCAGGTAGAGGGACAGGTAGTCCTTGCTCTCCTCATCCAGCCCCTTGGGGTTAACGCGCAAGCACCTGAGGAGAGGGGACAAGAAAGAAAGAAAGAAAGAAAGAAAGGGTAAGGAAAGGACAGAAAGTATGATTTCTTCTAGGAGGATAAATATCAAACCAGCCCAAAACCATCACCAGCTCCATTAAGCTACACTTGATTCAGCTGTACCTGAACATGCCTAATGACACACACAAAGAAAAGTTAATCGTGTACAAAAGGTCAATTAAGTCTTCCATCAGGGTGGGGAAAATGATCTAACTCCACCCACACCTACCATTTCAGTTTGTCATTGGCTCCCGAAGAGAAGGTGGAGCTTTTGATGACCTCGCCCATCTCCTCTCGACAGAAGCTGAAGTTGTTGATGGTCCACATATAGGAGAACTTCACCACTTTGATCTGGCCCAGGCAAAAGATAGATATGTAAGGCATCTCCTGTGTGAGAGTGAGTGTGTGTGTGTGTGTTCCTGTGTGTGTGTGTGTGCTTATGTGCATACGTGCTCAATACACCTAAGTGGTGGCCGGGCATGAAAAAGCGGACATCAAAACGGCCTTTCATCTTAATAAACTCTGACAACAAACAGAGGGCCATATGAGAGGATAATAAAAGTGACAACAAAGCGATGATTTCACCAGAACAAAAGAGCTGGGGGGTGGGGGGATAGAGAGGACAACAGAGGGAGTGGTAGAAAGAGAAAGAAAGAAAAACAACATCAATAGAACATCTCTCATCTGGTATCTATCATGGCGTCCGTCAAGAATGACTACCTCACAGGCAAATGGGAGATACTACACACCAATTTATAACACACACACACACACACACACACACACACACACACACGACAACATATTACTGAAGATATCAACTACACAGATGACATATCACTGATATGATTACATTAACAAGAGGTTATTGGTCTAACCTCATTTTTGCAGTACCCAATAATGTAATCATATTCCAATATCGTAATAACTTTGCCAATGTTGTTAACGTGCCACCAATAATGTGTTCATGTTTTGGGAATGCTTTGTTTTTATAACTCAGTCATTATTTTCAAATGGACCCATTACTATAATCATGTCTAATAACATAATGGTACTCCGTTTTGTTTTTGCTTTACCAACCAACCTGTAACAAGTCACCATGAGCACTATTCACAATTCACAGTGGCAATCAGCAAGACTGATATAGGTACTTATATAGCTTATATTGAATGATATTTGAGTGGTGACAAATATCCACAGTTAGAGGTAGGTCTATAAATTATAATGTAATATATAATGTGTATTTTTTCATCTGGGACTATTTATTACGTCGGACATCGCTGATTCGTTCGTTGAAATGCTCATCTTTTAGCACGCAGAATCTTTCTATAAATCCCAAGGTTTGAAAGATGTGTACGTCCATTTCACCCCCATTTTAAGCAACTTTTTAGAGCGTAGCAAAAGGTCTCCCATACGCTCTCCGTAAAAATCTGAGGGATGTTAAGATATGAGAAATCTGAAACATTTTGAGATGCAAAATATCCCAAATATATAGCGTAGAAATAAACTCACCTGTCTCTTCTACCTCCAGTATATATATATCTCTGACTTGGTTTTCCCGAAACCGAAACTCATATGTCTGAGCACAAGCCATGCTTTCATTCAATTAACATGCTTGGCAAGGAGCCGTTTCAGCTTTAATGCCACTCCACTGCTGCTACCAGACCAATTTCAGACTGGTAACCAAGGAATGTCTTATTGAAATCAATGGTAGGAAAGATCTGAATAGATTGTCGAAGAGACGAGAAAATCCTGTTAATTGTTCCCAACAAGCTCATAACCATTTCAAGGTTGTGCTTGATAATTAAGTCTTCACGTTTCATCTGGTAGCATGGCAGAGGATGCTGGGGGTGACATGTTTTAGGATTTTCTCATGATATTGAGGAATTCTAACCAATGGCATGAGATGGTCCGAACCAGAGCTCACTACAAAGTCATATGTTGTCATATAAATGTCACATAAATGATAAATGTCACATAAATGATACTTGTCATAGCCATAGCTGGCTCCAGAAGAAACAAACAAGTGACTCCGATCTGTGTGACTGAGCAATGAGAGAGCAATGAGAGAGCAATGAGAAGAAGCTCTCCGTAGTTTTTTCTTCACTACGTTTGACACTGGTGCCATCAGCCATTTCTGCTCATGGTCATTTGAGAGGAGTTAAGGAGAGTTTCAGATTTCTCTTTTAGCAATGACGCCACGCACAACAGCACACTCTTTGGCTACTTATCTTCACCCAAAATATCTCCATTAACATGGTGACTTGACACTGGTGTGGACGCTATAGCTTTCAGGATTAGACTCTTCGCGCTTCTCTCATCTGCGTGATGTGATGTTTGTCTAATCATTGATGATCTTCTGTTAAACGACTGCCTTTGTCTCCCTGTGGGTACAGTGCATCAGAACTCACTGGAATGGCTCTCTCCTTCCTGCCAATCACTGCCATAATAAATCTGAACGGTGAAGCCCAGTGTCTTTGGATCCTCATCCATTACTGGCCAATGTCTTACCCAGTTACCATCATGTACGTTTAACAAGTCATGCAAGATCTTTTTTCTCGCGATGTTGGATGCATTTGCTCTATTTGCCTTTGACTTTGTGAACGATGAGGGCACTTTGAATGACCTTTGACCTCACTTTCAGGGACCCTTTCCACTTGATCATGTTTCAATATTTTAGGAAGACCATGTTCACTGGAAATGGCTGCCAACTTCATTGATGCTTTCCCTTTCAGTAGCTCAAGCCCAACATACCTACTGAAGATGTCTTGTAAGAATATATCTGTACACTACTTTACCGTACATCACTTTCGGCTTTTTCCCGTCCCAAAGATCACTTGGGTATCTCATTTGTACTTCTTTTGCAGTGATTGGCCTCGGAATTGGCTTGTTCATAAACCTAGCCTGCAGATGGTCGAAGTGTTTGGATATATCCAATGCTGTCTGAATCCTGGCCTCACTGATACCTGTGTAATGTTCCCAGCCTCACTGACACCTGTGTAATGTTCCCAGCCTCACTGATACCTGTGTAATGTTCCCAGCCTCACTGACACCTGTGTAATGTTCCCAGCCTCACTGACACCTGTGTAATGTTCCCAGCCTCACTGACACCTGTGTAATGTTCCCAGCCTCACTGACACCTGTGTAATGTTCCCAGCCTCACTGACACCTGTGTAATGTTCCCAGCCTCACTGACACCTGTGTAATGTTCCCAGCCTCACTGACACCTGTGTAATGTTCCCAGCCTCACGGACACCTGTGTAATGTTCCCTAAATTGTATATTCAGTTTTCTTGCCCCAGAGCCTTTTGTTTCCTTTAAGCTGATTATCACCAAGGTTAAGATAGAGCCTCTCTTCGCCACAATCTCCCCCATCACAAAGGATAGTCTGGTTATCATCGTCAGGGAAAAGCGGCCCCTGTTCCTCTAAACCTGACCACAGCATTACGCTAAACCTTTGTCCGCTTTACCACAGGGATGCTGAACTTGCCATTCAACAGCTTGAAGATGTTCTCATAGGGCTCCTCATCCATCAGCTGGTGCCCATAACCCATGCACTAGGCCTTTAGGGCCAGGAACAGTTGGGAAATGTTGATACACATTTTTCTTTAATTAATATACAGTACCAGTCAAAAGTTTGGACACACCTTCTCATTTTTTTTCTTTACTTTTATTATTTTCTACATGGTAGATAACACTTGTTTAGTACATAATTCCATATGTGTTCTTTCATAGTTTAAATGTCTTCAGTATTAATCTACAATGTAGAAAATAATAAAAGTAAAGAAAACACTTCTCCAAAAAATTAAAGGTGTGTCCAAACTTTTGAGTGGAATTGTAGATATTATATCAATTATAAATGTCTGTCATTAAAATATATGATGGTTTATCAAAGCCATATACTATTTTTAACAATTTTTAATAAAAGAAAAATCAAGTCAGCAAGCTAACATGGTCCCCGTCCTTAAAACAAAACTTTTTTTTTTCTTTTTTTAAGCAGACTGTAAAATTTTACACTCAATGCATATCCTATACTGATCTGAGTTGATCTCATACTGGACCTTTTTAAATGATCAACACCCCAGAGAAAAACTTCTGTGCAAGTAGCTAGAAGGTAGCATTGCGCTGGAAGAGACACATAGCTCTACTCAAGCTTCATCTAGTGGATGTACGCTGTATTGATGACAGCATGGAATAATAGCTAATTAGTAATTAGTTCATAAATACATTTGTGCTCAATAAAGTTATTAAGATATTGGAATATTATTACGTTGTTGGGTAGTGCAAAAATAACCTCCCATTAATGTAATCATTTATTACATTATTGGTGAAGGGATTATTCCATTATTAGTTTGGACATTTTATTACATTAATGGCAAGTTATTACATTATTGGGAAATTATTACATTATAAGGTTCTATACATGCCCAAAGCTGCCAAATGTCAACACACACACACACTCACTCACTCACTCACTAACCTGAGTGTAACACCAGCTTTCGGCCACAGGGCCGCTGGACATCTCCGCGGGAGGGGGCGGACTCGGAACCCTGGACATCGCCAGCTTTGAACACGGGGGTAGCAGGGGCCACAGCACCGGCCAGCAGAGGACCCGATCCCCACACACACACACCCTCTGTCTCACACACACACACACACACACACACACCCTCTGTCTCACACACACACTCACTCACTCACTCACTCACTCACTCACTCACTCACTCACTCACTCACGCACACACACACACACCCCGCTCTCAGAGTCTTCAGTATACACAAAGCACCTTGACTCTCTTGTCCCCTTTCTCACACCACACACACACACTTTATGAGCGGCCAAACGCGCTCTCCCTCCCTCTCTCTCTCACACACACACACAGCCTCCGCCACTGCTGGGCTCCAGGAACTGGCTTCCTTCTCCAGCACACCGGTCTGAAAGCACTCCGAGGAGGCGGGAGGAGGTGCCCTGGTGGCCAAGGAGGCTGCTTCTGCAAGGAGGTCTTCTCACACACAGGCACAAATCTGTCCTTCAGCCTGAAAGGGAGGGAGAGGGGGAGAGAGGGGAGAGAGAGAGAGAGAGAGAGAGAGAGAGAGAGAGAGAGAGAGAGGGGATGGAGGGGGATGACACAGGGAGGGGGGAATCAGTTAGTACAAGCAGAAGCATGTGTTTGCATATGTTCCTTATTGGCTCTCGTGTACTCATTTACACAGGCTGCTACACTTAAGGATGTGTAGAGGAAGAGAAAGGAGAGAGAGAGGGTGAGAGAGAGAGAGAGAGAGAGAGAGAGAGAGTGTGAGTGAGTGAGTGAGTGAGTGAGTGAGTGAGTGAGAGAGAGCGCATGAAAGTGAGGGTGAGGGAGAGATTGTAATTAGGCAGCAGGCCAAATTGGGCTTTATTCAAATCTAAATAGGACAGCACAGCACAGCACAGAGCACAAGTCTGTGTTCATTTCCTTAATGAGCACCAATCTAGATTTAATTCATCACTCCGTTTCCCCTATGTCTGCAGGGGACAATGCCAATCTCAGGGCTACATGCCTACAAGAGAGAGTGTGTGTGTGTGTGTGTGTGTGTGTGTGTGTGTGTGTGTGTGTGCGTGTGTGCGTGTGCGTGGTATGCAGGGAAGTGATGGGACATCAGGCTATAACATTTCTCCCTCCAACCTGCCAAACTCTGGACAGGGGACAAGCGCTAAGACAAGAATAAGCCGTTCTGTAGAGAGCAACTGCAAACATGGGGGGTGGGGTGGGGTGTTGTAGCAAGGATGGATGATGGTGTGGACCACATTCGAAGATCAGCTAAATGTCTCTCTAAGATTGTATTAAGTAGGCTATTAGGCTGGAATCGGGGTAGGTTGTGTGCACAGAACACACTCAAACAGCTCACACACAAGGAATTCTAAAGGAGGGCCTAAACTGTCTCAGGGTGTCAGAGTGCAGTGATGGGAATGGAAATCAGATGACCTGAGTGACCTCTGCCAGCGGAGGCAGTGCAGAGCCCTAAACACACACTAATCACTAAACACACGCATTTCTTCAGAGCAGACAGACTTCTCCATGCCACACAAGCTCAGATCAACACTCTCAACCACAGAACAGAGAGACAGAACAGAGAGACAGGAGAAAGAGAGGGGGGGAGAGAGAGAGAGAGAGAGAGAGGGTGTGTGTGTGTGTGAGTGAGTGTGTGAGAGTGTGTGTGTGTTTGTGTGTGAAAGTCAGTTAGTGAGAGAGAAACCACAGAGGCTGTATTCCTTCATTTTATCTTTTACATTCCATCATCTAGACAAGGTCAGCCACCCATCCGCTAAACACCACCCAAACACAAAGTCAAGTATGCCCCTGTAACACATGAGCGTATGGAAACTACTCTAGGAATGCGCTGTAAATATTTAAACAGTGTTTCAGACACGGCCTTTACAAGGAAACCTCTCGCCCTCCGCACACACTAGTCAGGCGTGTCTGAGGGCTGCGGAGAGGAGCAGAGGTTAGGGCGCTTTTCTCATTTTTCTTTCGCTCCTCTTCTCCTCTTTTCCTCTAATCAGCGCGCGCGTGCGTGCGTGTGTGTGTGTGTGTGTGTGTGTGTGTGCAAACGTTCGTTTGCAATCCGCTCGTTTGTCTCGCGGGGCAGCACCTCTTTTCGTTAACCCTTCGCTGCACTGCGGACGCCCAGCCTCACGGCCGCCTACATCTGACAGCTATTAACTTCCATTTGCTCAAATTCTTTCCCTGTAAAGTACAGACTTCCACTTAAAGTGCCCTCTCTGGCTCTCTGTCGCTGGTAGATGTGTCCATCGTCCACTCACTCCTAGCTCCTGTGCTCCTGCTTCTCTCACCTCCCTTCTTGCTCGACCTGTGTAGCCCCCACCATTTTTTTTTTCCTACAGCGAGGGATGCGTTTTATTTTTTTTCTTCTTCTCTGCTCGTTCTCCTAATTAGCGACTGATTGAAAGGGAAGATCACGACCTGCGTCAGCCTCAGAGGGAGGAGAGGGAGTGATGGAGAGGGGGGGGGGGGGGGGGGGCTGGAAGGGAATGGAAGAGAAAAAGGAAAAGAGAGCAAAGTGAGGGAAAAGAACGGGTAAGAACAGGGAGGAGTTAAGAGTTGGAAAGTAATACGAAAATAGAAAGAGAGACGTAGTTATACACCAATAACCACCGTAAACCTGGACGGAACTCTAAGGGCATGAGAAGAGAAGAGAAGAGGATAAAAAGAGAAAGTAACAGAGAGAGCATGGAGAGGAGGGCAGGTCTCCGAGTCTGTCGTTTCTGTAGACACACATCTTAATTAAAGCCCAGAGTCATGTCTAAGGAGGACTCAGATCTGCCCCGCTCCCTCACTCTCCTCTCCTCTCCTCCTCTGCCGTTTGTTTCTGATGAGAAACACTGGTGGCATTTCCACTTCGTCGAAACAATAAAATATTAATCACCAAAAAAGTTGGAGGAGCAAGCCAACGCTGATTTGCAATTTAAATCACTGTGCCTTCCTGACAATTAAGTGTGTGTGTGTGCTTCCCCTGAACGAATGTTTTGCTTATACGTTTTCTCATTTTATGGTCTATATTTTTGTCCTGCCTTGTCATTGTCGACCAAATCAACAAGACTTTATTGAAACTTAATAACACTGGCTACACCAAAGACAAGTCTGGAGTTCTTTCAGTAGTCCGTGAGAAGACACACAAACACTCCAGTCAAAACTAAATCTTTGGTGAAAAACATGACTGCTCCACAGCCTTCCTCCTTCCTTGTCAGTTTTTTATTTTGGATGTGAGTGTGTGTGTGTGTGTGTTTGTTTGTTTTCTTTTTTCGTGACCAAAAGCAATTACGACACAAAGAGGAAAACGCATCAAAACACAGAGCGAGGGCTCGGCCCGCTAATCGAATCTCTTTCTCCTGTCTGAGACATCCTCAGACAAGCCATCCATCACAGTAGTACACACACACACACACACACCTTCAACTGACTTACAGGCAAAGACAGCACCAGGAGAAAATGGCTAATCGGTGATGATGCCCTTGACATGGAGAGAATAAATACTGACACAAATTCCTCTCAGTCTTCCTCACACACCGAGACACTTAGTGATGAGAGGTTTACATTTCCAGAGGACCCATGACGGTGAAGGATAAACCAGCGGTTTTACATCATGTAATATTTCCTCTGTGTGTGTGTGTTGTTTGAGATCAAAGCAGTCACTAGCATGGCATGTGCAATCCCGCTAATTAAGCCAAACATCTCCGAAAACGGGAGAGAAACCTGTGTGTGTGTGTGTGTGTGGGCCAGGGTGTGGAAGCACATTTACATTCATCAGATGCCTTTCCACAACATCCTTGTCCCAGTCCATTTCACTCCAGTCAGACCACCCTAAAACCACAAACACACACACACACACATCCACAAACACACACGTAACTGGTGTTTCAAATCAAGGACTTTACACATTAATTTATCAAACTCTGCATCCAACGCTCACTGGAAAATGAACTTGCTCCTCAATATACTATTACTATAATCTGTTTACAGACTAACAGATCCCATTAATGTATACTCCTACACCAAGAAATGAACTCCGTACAAATAAACAGTCAAACTGGCCCTACCACTGAGCTCATCATGCAATGAGAGGATGCAAGGAAGAGATAGAAAGTGTTAATGGGTATTGAGAGAGGGAGAAAGATGGATAGGGGGTGTGTGTGTGTGTGTGTGTGTGTGTAAAAGAGAAGGTGTGTGTACACATGTGTTGCTGTATTGAGCCGTGTTGTGGGAGGAGAACGCTGGCACCAGCTAGAGGCCCTTCAGGAGTTCATTACAGCTGCTACCACATTCCAAAGCAGGAGAGAGGGGGGAGAGGGAGCGGAGGAAAAAAAGATTTAATGAATCTATTTAAAAATAAAATAAATAAACAAGAGAAACTTGGAGCGTTTTCCACGGCTCAGGATTTAAATTCTCTTTCAGGCGCGACTTGAAAGGGGAACATCAAATACACAGCACCACCCACCAGCCAGCCACAGCCCCCCCAAGGCTCGTCGCACTTCCTGTGAAGAGGAGGAAGTGCTTGGCACCGCGGCAACACCAGCACACACAGCCAGCCACACACACACACACACACAAGGGGAGGGGCTAAACATAAAGGGAGGGGTCAATAGCAGGGTTCCCTGGACAGTGGGGCCCTGCAGTGAAACTAGTGGAAGGTATACAGATGGAAACACTGACATCGTCTCACACACACACACACACACACACACACACAGGGGGTTAACATGTGAAGGTATACAGATGGAAACACTGACATCGTCACACACACACACACAGGGGGTTAACATGTGAAGGTATACAGATGGAAACACTGACATCGTCACACACACACACACAGGGGGTTAACATGTGAAGGTATACAGATGGAAACACTGACATCGTCTCACACACACACACACACACACACATATATACACACAGGGGGCAAACATGCGATGGAATTCAGGAAAGGGGCTGTGTTTGACTGTGAGAGTGTATGGACACCTGCCGATGAGAACTGAGCTGGCTGTATCTATGTACTGATACTCTACGCAGTGCGCACAAACACATTCTCTCGCTCAAACACACACACAACCCAAATAAACCGCCAACATTGGCTTGGCTCAAGCTCACCCCAATAGCTGGCAGTGTAATGAACTTGGTTAATTATCACAGGGGATTGGATGGAGCTGTGGCTGGCTCTGAATGTGCCTAAGGTTTTTGTGTATATATGTGTGTGTGTGTGTTTGTGTACGTGTGTGTGTGTACGTGTGTGTGTGTGTGTGTGTGTGTGTGTGTGTGTGTGTGTGTGTGCGCGCGCGCGCGCACACACACACACGTAAGTGTCCCGAGGGGAGCAGCAGCATTGATTATGGTGGAAGACCACCACGATTAAAACACATGGACACACACACACACACACACACACACACACACACACACACACACACACACACACACACACACACACACACACACACACACACACACACACACACACACACACACAGAGTAAACAGAGCTGCTCTAATTAAACCATACCAAAAGTGTAGTAATGACCGCTAATCCATGAAACGCTTTAGGCTTCTGGACATGGAGACTTAACAGAAACTTGGGGAAAGTCTCTGTGTGTGTGTGTGTGTGTGTGTGTGTAAGAGAGCATTAAAGAAATCAAGAGGGAAAATAAAAAGAGTGGCTGAGAGAGCTGGAGAGTGACTGTCTCCACTGTTGTGCAAACGAATAGGGAAGCGATACGGATGACATACAGGCAAGAGGAACGAAGAGCCACCAAGAATGAGGCGAAAGGGATGACGGATGGAGGGAGTGTGAGAACAAAGAACGAGTGCAGGTGGAAAAGATCTTGAGGCTGACTACTCAGAAGGGAAGGTGTAAACAGGCACAGGCATCAGGGCTACTGCCCCTCCACCTCTTTCTCCATCTCCCTCTTCCTCTCTCCCTCCGCTCTCCCTCTCCATCTACCCCTCTCTCGCCCCCCCCCTCATCAGTACAGTCTCCATCTGCCTCCAAAATATCTCTCTCTCTCTCGCATCATACTTCCCCCTATTCGTCGCTCCCTCCATCTTTAATGGTTCCATGTCTCTACCTCTCCGTCCGTCTGTCTGTCTGTCTCTCTCCGTCGCTCCATCCCTCCTTCTGCTGTTCTCTCTCTGGCTCATATGGCTGGTGTATGTGCTGACGGTCTGCCCTTGCACACAGCACCAGTGTGATCAATTAGGCTCGGCTAGACTCCTCATGTTACACTAAGTGTTAGCCTTGGCAGCATAAACACACACACACACGCACGCACGCACGCACACACACACACACACACACACACACACACACACACACACACACACACACACACACACACACACTTCATGGTCACACCTGCACGGCAGCAAAGGGATACAATTTCAAATTCAAGTGTATTGCACATACAAACGAGTGGAGAAATGCTGCTCACGCACGCACGCACACACACTAACACACACACGCTCATCCCATAAATATCTCCAACAGATGGATGGTCAGGCCCTTTCTCCCTCACACACACACACACAAGCTGGGAGATGATGTCCTTGCAGGCTGCCAGTGTGAGTCCTTATGGCGATAAAGCATTCAAAGCTCTTGGGTTCTTGATGTCCCCAGCTCCCCATCCCTGGATCCTCCTTGCCACCCCCCCGCCACCCAGAACTCTGAGGCCACCGAAGGACCATGGCACATCCTGGCCCCTTCAGCGTGGCACCACCACACAGCTGCACATGGTGGAAATGACACGAGCAGCTTTTTACAACTCCTCCAAATACAAATCGGACTATTGCCCTTTCTGTTCCACATCAACTGGGTGAGCCGATCCTAGCTGACCCCGGCCACAGAGCAGGAAGAGGGGGTGAGGCTATTAAGAGGAGCGGGGGGTCTGAGGAAGTACGGAGGTGTTCCTCCAGCTTCAACCTCAGGGGAGAAATTACGGAAAAAGAGGCTTTTCATTCTGCACTCAAGTTCTCTGAGGCTAAGATGAGGAGGCATGAAGCATTGGGAGAATCACTGAAGGAAAACTGGTGAGAAAATAAAGAAGTGTGTGCAGGGGGCGGGGGGTTAGTGAGATATGGGAGTGAAGAAAGAGGGGGAGGGGGTGTAGCAAAAGAAAGAGGGGAGAGATGGAGGGAGATGAGGGGGTGGGGGGTGGCGAAAGCAATAGCGAGAGAAAGAGAGCTGGTGCGGTTCACTCACTTCCTCTAATTATGCGCCTTATAATTAAAATGCAAATGCAGCAGGAGTCTGTAACAGTCGTTTAAGTCACCCACCCTACCCCTCCTTTCTTAACTTACTTCACTTTATTCCTCTGCTTTCTTGAAGGTCTTTGAGCCCACTGAGGCAGCCACTCACCGCTCACCTTGCCTCAGCAATTGCCGTGAAAAACGCTAGAAATCCATAGTTATTTGCTCCAATGAAACCTCACCATTCCCCTACCACAGTCCAACAATGCATGACACAGTGTGCCTCCTGTGGGAGTGGAGGTAGGCGGTGGGGGTAGGGGTCCTCTTAAAACTGCAGCATTAACACACAAAACAGTAAACTGAAACGAATACCTATTAACACACTGTTCGAGTAATGGTGAGACCGGGTCCTCTAGGGGACTGTCTTTGGTTCATGACTCGCCTTCCCTTCCTTGCAACCCCTGGCTGAAGTACACATGGCCTGTCCAGAGGGCGACTCTAGGCTAATGCAGTTAAAGCATGTTATTGATGCCCAGAGGCCCCCCTTGCCTAGACCTGGGGCATGCTTCAGCGCTCTGCTACACTGCTGCCTTTGGTCACAATCCCATTTTTTTATTTGTAAGCATGACCTGGGGTTCCCCAGGGCTCCCTTCCGGGTCGCTTTCTAATGTGCAGTAACCTCTGCTTGATGCCAGCTGAACTCTGCATGGTTGTCGCCTATCAACAGCGGAAACCGCCATCCCATAAAAACAACAAAAGGATCAACTCCCTGGTGAACCATTAGGGCTGCGATATTTATTCAAATGAGAGGCAGGCAGGCAGAGCTGGTTACAGACAAATGGGGAAGGAGGGAGGGAGTGATGAAGCGAGGGAGAGCAAGTTTGCTTTTTTGTTTTCCTCTTTTATTTTGGGAAGGGATGATGTCCTTGAGTTTGACATTGGCAGGTAACGTGTTTTTATTCTCCTTTTTTCCCAGCCAACCACTCCTCAATTATCCTGCCCTGATGTAGTGGATTTCAAAAGCATTTTCAGACCTCGGCTGTTATTAGTTGGAGCCCAGGCGCTCATGAAAGACCCAATCAACACAAAGACAGCTCTTCTCTGTGATGGCTCTCAGAATGGGTGCATCCCCCCCCCCCCCCCCCTCTCTCTCCATTTCTCTCTGACACACACACACACACACACACACACACACACACACAGTCCCTACCCCATTAGGTAGCACCACCATCGGTTCTTCTGATCCTCGCTACACCTGGGTAATCATTCAGACAGTGGAGACAGTGTTCTATCGACCAGGTCCGCTTCTTTAACATGCAACTTCATCGCAGTGACAGCCAGTAACCCTTCATCTCACACAGGGCACAACATGGCACTGGATGTTTTTCCCCCTCCTCCTTCTCTTCAGGACGGACAGCAGAAAGAGAGAGACAGATGGGATGTGTGGATGCTTGTTCAGCTTATTTCATGGAGCTCATAATTATCAACCGCTTTAATCATCTAAGCTCCAACAGTTCACTGCAGGTCTCATCGATGAAACTTCTGAGCCGAGAGTGCATGTCAGTCACCTTGTCATAAAACGTGACTGTTGAAAATGTTCCAACCAGACTGTGGCCTAGCCTGTGAGAAGCCTGGGGAATGGGGGGGGGGGGGGGCGCAGTAGTCTCCTCACCTAATGCAAACAGAGATTATGGAGACTGCTGACCTGTGGACCGCCTCTGCAGCTGGGCCTGGTCAATTTCCTTGTTACTGTGGCTGCCACACACTTGAGAGCGTCCGCACACACACCAAAGCAAACAGATAGCAAAAGCAAACATCACCAATATCTTCTCCCAGCAGTATGTCAGTCAAGCTCATGCGAAAGGTGTATGCCCATGATATCTGTAATATTTACAGTAGACGTATGAATATCCCTTCAACCACACACATGCACACACACACAAAGAGACACATCCACCTTCAGAGGCCCCCACACACCCGGCTCTGTGCTGTGTGTGCTGTGCTTTAAAGGGTTTGTGCAGAGGCACGAGGACCGTGTGGCCTCAGGTGCAGGCGCTCTAACTCTGGAGAACATTGGCCGGATACTAAGAATCAGAATCAGAATAGTATTTATTGCCAAGTAGGTTTACACCTACCTGGAATTTGTTCTGATGTATAGGTGCATACAGTAAACATAAAAACATACAAACACAGAAAGTACTACACATAACATAAAACATAAAAACACAGTAAGTACTACACAAACACAATAAGTACTACAATACAAAAAGCAGGGCAGGAGTGCAAAAGTGGATGTGCAATGTGCAGTGTGCAATGTAGTGTGTGTTAACATAACACAGGCTTGAGGTGTGGGGGCGGGATGAGAGTCCACGTCAGGTGGCCTTGTTACTAAGGCCAACGGCAGCCGGGAAGAAGCTGGTTTTGTGGCGTGAGGTTTTGGTCCTGATGGACCGCAGCCTCCTGCCGGAGGGAAGGACCTCGAAAAGTTTGTGACCCGGGTGTGAGGGATCGGCCACAATCTTACCTGCCCGCCTCAGGGTCCTAGAGGCAAACAGGTCCTGTAGAGAGGGCAGATTGCAGCCAATCACCTTCTCGGCGGAACGGATGATACGCTGCAGTCTGCCTTGGCTGGGCAGTATTAAAAAAAAAAAGATATATCCACATATTCGATGCTATTTTATACAAGGTATGACAAATAACCATATTCGCAAGATGGAGTATGTGTAATATAGGCTACACTGGTTAAAAATGGACTGCATTTTAACAGGGAATAAGGTTGTAGTCACCACCCCACACAATCTCTCTCTCACACACACACACACACACACGCACGCACACACACACACACGCACCTCTGTAAGCATCAGGGGAAATGGCTATACCGTAGGTTCAAAACAACTTAGCTAGTAACTGTAAACTAGGCATTTTTGTGGTCCTTCTCGTCTCAAAAGGCTTGAAAGATGTGCGTGTAAACACTATAATGGTGAAACTACTTCCCCGGGGGAAGGGACTGCCCCAACAAATTTTCCTTCCACATAAAACAATATCCTAATAAATAAAACCCACTCTCCTACACTGCTTACACAGTTGCGAGTAAACTAGATTTTGACATTACAAATAAATATTGATACTTATACAACATAATTTAAAAAAAACTTAACATAGTATAATGTGTATCATCATATCATGATATGAGTTTTTGAGCCATATCGCCCAGCCCTACCAGATTCCCTCTTCAGCACAGGGCAATTCAACATCTCTCTCTTCCTCTCTCTCCTTCTCTCTTCTGCATCCTCTCTAACTCTCTCTACCCCACCTTTACTCCATTATCCCTTTTCCTCTCTCTCTACCCCCTCCCACCCCAATCTCCCTTCTTCCTCCAGGGAAAATTCACTCCTCTACCTTCTTCTTTCTCTAACTCCTCCCTGGCTCCCCACCCAAACAATTACAATAGTGAAACTGCTAGGAGCAATGCAAGCAAAAGTAAATGCAAAAGCCTTCAGTGTGTGAGCGAGGGAGCGAGTAAAAGGAGACCGAGGATGAGGAGAAGGAGCAAGAGAAAGATGGAGGACTGGCTCTACAGGCTGTGAAGCTGAGAGGCAGTGAGAGTCTACTGTGCTAATTAAATGAGGAAACGTGCCGTTTGCAACCGCCCCACCACAGCACACATCTCAGGCCAAGTGCAGACGGACTCTAGTTTGTCTGAACCCGGTGAACCCCGACTCCGGATAGCCCTATCGTGCAGACGAACGCACTGTATCCGCACTCCCTCGAATCGGGGGTCCAAAGTGAGTAACCTCGAAATCCGATTGCTGTTGGTGTTCGTCTGCACGCTATCCGCATACCTAATCTGACTGCCCCACGTGATCGCATCATTAGACCAGCCAGAACAACGGACACAACCTGCATTATTTAATAACTGAATAGTTTGCCATGGCGCAGTGAGTTTGGCAGCCAGTTATAACAGCTCTCCAGTTTAAAAAAAATATTCTTCCTATTACCTTGCTCCTTTTCCACGTGAATTTCCCTAACGGGATTAATACAAATGTATCTATCTATCTGTTGTTAGGAAAGGGATGACATTAACAAACCACACTTTAATCTATCACTGTTTAATCTATTTGCATCAGACCATTTTTCAAAAAACTGTTTTTAAAAGTGTCAGCAATAGCCTATATGAGCAAATCTGGTGAAAAGATTTTTTATTATAGACGGAAGTTTCAAAACAGATGAATGTTACGTTAGCTTTAGTCCTGTCAGACAACGATAGCGATAGCTACTAGCTAGCGTTAACGTTACTTCAGAGGTAGCCTACAGTACGTGAAGGACAAAGCCCTCAACAATAGCCTACATTTGTTGTTAGTAATAAAACCATGAAATTGGAAGCAATTGTAAACCATGAAACATTCAGGATCCACAGCACTTGCATTGTGGTCTCTCCTGCTCAAGCTCAGCATCTCCATAAAGCACAGGCATTTAAACAACTCAGACATGTCATGTTGCACATTGCTTTGTTGCACTGTTCTAAACTCTTTATTATCAATAACAAATATAATTATTTTTCGCTTAGCCTACAGTCTGCTCTTACCACTGATTTTATAAACCACCATAATGTGTTACTGTGCAGATTAAATGTATGCTATGCGGCTAAGCTAAACGTTGCTAGTTGGAGCTCAACTACTGTCATATGTTACTTTCATAGCATGCTCCTGTCTTCTTCTCCGTTTTCTTCAGTTGTCTGTAGCACCAAAGCGCCACCAACAGGCGTGGGGGATGTACTACAGCTGAGTCAATCGGATTCACTGGGTTCATTTGCACGCGATGTAAAAAGTGGGTAGGTGTGAAATAGGTGTGAAAAATGAACCCGGGTTCAGGCAAACTAGAGTCCGTCTGCATGGGGCCTCAGATTACCCACATACATGCAACGCACGCTAACACATACACACACACACACACACACCTGACAGGAGGTAGAGCCTCTGGAGGCCTGACCCCAAGAATATGGCTCCCGCCCCTTTCTCCCACATAATACTCTGCCGGCTGTAAGCCTTTGAGGAGCAATGGTGTTTGTGTTTGTGTGTGTGTGTGCCATTGTGTTTGGCTGCCTGTCTGCATTAGACTACAGCCCAAACACATTAAATGGAGTGAATGAGGCAACAAAAGGCCATGCTCCATTTTCCATGTCAAAACACACAAACACACACACACACACACAGTCCATTCCACTCCGGCGTTCCAGTAAAGCCAATTAGGTTCAAGCTTTCCTCTGAAACTTGTCATGCTGTCACCACAATGAGGAAAATACTGTGGATCAAGACTGTTGCCTCACGGCAGGCTGATGGATCCTGGCCTTCCTCCTCCTCCAACATTGCATTCCATCTCTCCTTTCTCCCTAACCATGCCTCCTTGTCTTTCTCTCACTCTCTCCATCCCTCTATATAGCCCCAATAAAAAAATTTCTGCCTTGTCACTTAAGAATACACATCGCTCCTTGAGCCTCCCCCTAACAAACACTCACACCATGGTAGAGCAGGGTGATATGGCCAAGATATTTAATCTAATCCAGCCCTGTTCCAAAACATGAATTATTTTCCACTGAAAGGGCTGGGAGCCGAGCGGAAACAGCGTTCTACGCTACCGGCGTTTACCTGCCGGGGGCTCTAAGCACTGTTCATGTGGAGCTACAACAGAAACGTATAGAAAAATAGGCGCTGCCAGCATAAACAGCCCGTTTGGTGAACACAGCCCCTCACCTCAGAGAGCTGGTGGCACCGGTGTTTGGTGAACACAGCCCCCCACCTCAGAGAGCTGGTGGCACCGGTGTTTGCGTGAAAGCAGAGGAAGCACTAATCTTGATTTTGAGATTTAGGCATGTCTCATTTTGTTCAAAAACTCAAATGAATTCTATATACACATCACCCAGTTACACTATGATGAAATTCAACATGTGGAGACCAGACCAGTCTGAATTAAAACAGGTCGCACAGCACACACACAGAACAACACTGTTAGTCACAGTCCAGCTCTATTTGAGGCGAATCCTAACAAGGTCCACTCCTGTCCTTCAGAAATCAATTTGATTCAAAGCTGCCAAGCACACCCCCTGACTGATACAGTCTCGGCGACTGGGTTTGGATCGAATCGTGTCTGGGTGGACCATGTGCTCTGAAAACAAACGTTTACACAGAGCAGGTTTCCAGACGAATTCTCACAGCAACACACTTAACACACATCACCATTTAGATTCAGTTCAAGTTCACTTCCGGTTTTAAAAATCTGCTCTCGCAGGCAGTCAGCCATGGTCTGTTGTGTGCAGGACTCGCTCTCACAAACACACACACACACACACACACACACACACATACACACTCACACAAACACGCTTTCAAAGCATTCACAGAAGCCTACTAAAACAGCGAGATGTAAAAACACACCACAGCATTATTTGAAGAGGAAATTTACAGGGTACAAACGCACCACTGCTTCTGCAAACCTGAAACTGATTATTGGCATTTGGCATAGTTAGTGTGTGTGTGTGTGTGTGTAAGAGACGGAGAGAGTGCGACAGACATTTTTTTCAGTAAACGGAAAAAAAAAGCCAGGGTAGAAAGAGGGTATGAGAGAGGAAGCGGGAGAGAGAGAAAGCGAGCGTGGGGAGGAGAGAAGGTGGAGGAGAGGTAGAGACAGGAGTGCGCTACTCTTTTCAGTGTGGGGAGGATGTGGAGGAGAGGTACAGACAGGAGTGCGCTGCTCTTTTCAGCCGAGCGGGACGCAGCGGCGCTAATAAGTTCAGCTCCGTCCGTCCGCTCTTCTCCCGGCGACAGAGGCGACTGCTCGCCGACCCCCCACGTCATTCTTCCTCCCAATTACCACACACACACACTTATGCTTAAAACTTCTCTATCACAAACTCCACGGCGCTCTCTTTCTTTCCCCAACACACACACACACACACACACACACACACACACACACACACACACACACACACACACACACCCTAGCACATAATGACTACAAAACAAAGACACAGGAACAGCAAACTACATACAACCTCTTAATTAAAAATCCCATCCCTCTCTCTCTCTCACACACACAACATCCATGCCCATAATGATAACATAAACCATAAACCAGACACATAGGAACAGCACTCTTACCCCCAACACATGCACGCACACACACACACACACACACACACAGAGTTTACCACACTGCAACACTCAGCTCCCTCATATCTAATGAGTCCACAGGGGCTGCATTAGTGTAGCTTGCAGTTCATGTACTGCTGAGACATTGCAAATGAGTGGCTTCTTCAAGCACTTTTGTTTAAGCAGATTACGTCTGTGTGCCAGTGTGTGTGCCAGTGTGTGTGCCATTGTGTGTGTGTGTGTGTGTGTGTGTGTGTGTGCCAGTGTGTGTGTGTGCCATTGTGTGTGTGTGCGTGTGTGAGGAGGGCGGGTGTATACATTCTTTCTATGGCTGCAGGGTTAAGAGGCTGCAGTGAGACAATTCAAAAGATTGCCAAACATGTAAAGTCTTCACCTCCTTTCCCTTTCACCACACACACAAACACACACTCTCTGAGATGTACCCCTACTGCACTACAGTGTCACTCTAGGCTTTCAGTCATTGCACACAGTAGACTGCAGTGCATGGATCTGGGGAGACTGGCCAGACCTGTGCTATACCATAGACACTGGCCAGACCTGTGCTATACCATAGACAGTGACACTGGCCAGACCTGTGCTATACCATAGACACTGGCCAGACCTGTGCTATACCATAGACAGTGGCCAGACCTGGGCTATACCATAGAGTAGACACTGGCCAGACCTGTGCTATACCATGGACAGTGACCAGACCTGTGCTATACCATGGACAGTGACCAGACCTGGGCTATACCATAGACACTGGCCAGACCTGGGCTATACCATAGACACTGGCCAGACCTGGGCTATACCATAGACAGTGACCAGACCTGTGCTATACCATGGACAGTGACCAGACCTGTCCTATACCATGGACAGTGACCAGACCTGTGCTATACCATGAACAGTGACACTGGCCAGACCTGTGCTATACCATGGACAGTGTGATTACCATAGAGTTCAAGGAAGCGTTACTGCCCAGCTGGAGATCAGACATGGGCACCGTCTTTGCCCTGGGTATCCTGGTTATGCATTAGCATGTTTGGTTTAGCAGTTGGGTTGGGTTTGGTTGTACTTTGGCAGAGGTTTGCTGGTTTTTGTAGTAAATGTTGTACTAAATGTTAAGAGTTGCAGTGTTACGGGCATCAGAGGATGACTAAGAAAATGTATGAGACAAAACATTTATGAACACTGTCAAGGTCAACAACTGAGGGCCTGTACCAAAAAACACACCACACACACACACACACACACACACACACACACACACACACACACACTGTCTTAAACAATGTTAGCTGGCCCTTCACTCCTCTTCTGTAGTCTTTCCTTTCATCCTTCCTTCTCTCCGCACCCTAAGCTAAGGTCACGTGTTGCAGCCCTTCTTCTTAATGTTGGTCTTTATGCTGGGCTGTCTGTGAATCATCAGAGGGTGGCTGCTAACATTAACCCCAACTCTTCTGCTCTTGAAATGCCAACCCGATAAGACTCACTCGCACACTCACACACACACAGGAAGCTTCAAGAGGTATCGACGTAGAGGGAGACAAATAAGTGATGACATTTGGAATTTGTCAAACGCCCCCCTCACACACACACACACACACACACACAAACCATAATCTTCTTTCTCAGTTTCTCACTAAACTTTTCTCTATTTCTTTTGGCTCCAACCCCAACCCCCACTCAAACTCTGCACTTGAGGAAAATCCTATCCTTGTCCAAATATCCCTCCCTGACGTTGTAGTTAGTTCTACAGAAACAACTGGAACTTTCCGGCAGCGTAATAAGCCACACTTTAGATCAAAACCATTACGAGGGTTCTTATGGAGGCGGCGAGACCGGTTTTAGATTAACATTCTCTAATGGGCCAATTAGAGCTTGGCGCATTGCTGTCCTCTTCCCCCATCCAATCAGCATCACCCAGGATACCAGAGCACCAGAGGAAGGCATCAGCAGGGCAGAAGAGGAAGGTTGGAGAACACCAGAGAGAGAGGGAGAGGAGGAGAGAGAGAGAGAGAGAGAGAGCAGAGGGGGAAAAGAGAAATGGGCAGAACATATGAAGGCATGAGAGGGAGAAGACGGACAGATAGGTATGGAAGAGGAAGAGGAAACAGAGAGGAGTAAAGCAGGGCCAATGTGTGCATCAGGAACGGAGAAGTAGAATAGAACTGAAAATGAAGCGTGGCCAAGAAGCCAGCTAGCTTTGGAAATTCACGAGGAAGAGCTGGGGGATGGAGATTGGGAGGGGGGAAGAGCTGGGTGATGGAGATTGGGAGGGGGGAAGAGCTGGGTGATGGAGATTGGGAGGGGGGAAGAGCTGGGTGATGGAGATTGGGAGGGGGGAAGAGCTGGGTGATGGAGATTGGGAGGGGGGAAGAGTTGGGTGATGGAGATTGGGAGGGGGGAAGAGTTGGGGGATGGAGATTGGGAGGGGGGAAGAGCTGGGTGATGGGGATTGGGAGGGGGGAAGAGTTGGGGGATGGAGATTGGGAGGGGGGAAGAAGGAACATGGAAGACGACAGCAAGACAAAGCCTCAGAGAAAGAAAGGGGGACTTAACAGGACCCTGAGGCATAAACCTCATTTCACAAACCACATTCACAGAAGACACACACTCGCTCACACACACACACACACACACACACACACACTGTCTGCAGGGTTGCCTCAGCAACCGGAATTAGACCCGAGGATAACAAAAGAACTCCAGAGACTGTGTGAAAATAATAGGAAGAGAGTATGAAGAGGAAAGAGAAGAGAAGAGTAGAGCAGGACAAAAGTTGGAGAGTCGGTGAGATGGATATATACTCTGCACCTTAAGGGAGATTTATGCTCGCCGATGCCGTCCCTGCACATGGCGACGCTGAGTGTCGGTCTTGTTTTCGCATGGTGGCACAAGATGGCGAGTGTGGCGCCAGTGCCTACAGGGCAGGGATCTCAGCGATCTGCCCATGTGGAGAAGCATTGGGGTTCCCAGAGGGCACAGAACTCGTGCAGGGAGGTTAGTGCAACAACTGGAAAAGACGACACATTTGTGTGGTTTACTAATGTTACCCTCTTGCCTGATGATGACCTGAGGGTCAAATGTTTGCATTTAGGCTGTGCTCACAGGTAACGTCTGTTTCTGATGAGAAAATGATTATTATTATTTTTTTTTTAAAAAAACACCTGCACCGCTCTATTCGGCACATTGCCTCTTCTTTTTGCTGCGGTTAATCCACCAATGAATACTGGTGATGCAGTTAACCGTCAGGTATATTTCACAGTGCTCAAATTTGGCGCATTACTTTCCAGCGTTATAGATGGTATTCTTCTTGTCAGCCGCGACACCTATCGTTTAGCAGAAGACTGTGGTGAGTCACACACACATACACCAAGCGAGAGCATACAAGGTGTTGGTGCTGCGTTGTCGTCACTGTTGGCACACACAGTGAATAGTCTGCATTCCGGTGCCTTTAGACATCAGACAGAGACAGCGGGCCGGAGGCTGCTCACCACCCTGGCTGCTGCTGTGGTGGACTCCCTGCCTGCGCCAACAGCTCTGTCATGGAGACAGTGACGCCCTCAGTTTCGACCGCTGAACCACACTCTGAACAAGAGTCCATGGCAAAACACACAGTTTCGACCGCTGAACCACACTCTGAACAAGAGCCCATGGCAAAACGAAAGAGGAACAGAAACGGTGCACGGTGGCACGGTGGCTCAGTTGCTTGCACTGCTTGCACTGCCGCCTCACAGCAAGAAGGTCATGGGTTCGATTCCCACATGGGGCGCTGTTGGCTCTGGGGGGCAGGTCCTCCCCAGAGTGCACAGTGCTCAAGTGGGCTATCTCCCGGGCCTTTCTGTGTGGAGTTTGCATGTTCTCCCCGTGTTCACAAGGGGTTTCCTCCACTAAGAACCCCAACAGAAAAAACATGCAAAACAACAGAACACATGTCCAACCCTGACCAAAGATGGACAGTTCACTTCACTTGGTCCCCGGGCGCTACAAGCTGCCCACTGCTCCTGGGGGGTCCTTGAGGAAGGACAGTCCAGGATGGGAAAAAGCAGAAAATAAATTCACTGCAACCTCAGGCTTACCTGCGTGTGTGTGTGTGTGTGTGTGTGTGTGTCCTGTGTCGCCTCCATATATGCACGTGTGTGTTCCAGTGTGTCGTGTGTGCCATTAAAAACCTGACAAAGGTCTTAATAATTATTATTATATTATTATTGAAAGGATGGACATGAGGGGAAATCACAGTTCTCTCTCACACACACACACACACACACACACACACACACACACACAGAACTCCCACAGAGGCAAAGAAATAAATGTAAATGCATTATTCAAGTCACCTGCCAATGTGAAGCGCACACACAGACACACAACCCCACACATGTGAGTGAGGGGGTAAACAGCAGTCGGGTTCTATGGAACGCAGACCAGGACAGAATATAGAATACAAAGGTACAAGAGTAGCCGGTAACCATGGACAATAACCACCTCAATTTGCAGTTACCTCTGCAGTGTCTCTCTTTCTGTGTGTGTTTTTTAATGGAAATAAGACCAGACGGTATTAGTGGGCAAGTGATGGGAGTTTAAATCTTGCCGATTCACTGAGTGAATATATATGGTGGACCATTGTCCAGCTAAATTACATTTCTATCCATCACTGAACCACTTTCATTCAGGTCCAGAGAGGGCCAACGATCCAGTCTTACTTCATGATGATAATTTATATTCTGCCTTGCCGATCACAAATATACCCCCGACTGGCAAAGCTCACTCGCCATAAAACTTCTTAGACCCACACTGAAACTCCCCAAGACTAATTAGGCTGTCAAAGAGAAGGCTAGTTCCTCTGATCACAGCAAAGAGGCGGCAGCAGCCGGTCAGACCGTGGCCGCACACACACACACACACCGACAAGGCAGTGTCATTTTCATAAATGCACACATACTTATATGCTACCTCCAAAGACTCCCTTTTCTGTCCTATTCTTTACTCATCATTCAGTTTCAACTATTCCTGATGTACAATATCTTATGCATTCATCCTGTGTGTGTGTGTGTGTGTGTGTGTGTGTGTGTGTGTGTGTGTGTGTGTGTGTGCGTGTGTGCGTGTGTGCGTGTCCCTCCTACCATCAGGGACTGCTGCAGCTATTTTTAGCCAGTAAAATCAGATCCAGAGAACGCCAGCCTTCCTCAGCAGGTCTACAGGGTGGGGTTGGCACTAACGAAGGGGCGATCAGCTAGTTTCTCCAATAATTGCAATTAAAAACAGCAGTTTGCAACACACAGGACATTTTCAGCAAAAATATGAACTGTAACATTTAACTTAACTACAGGTCTCCATCTATTAGTCCTGTGTTCAGAACTGCCCAGTAAAATAATCTCCTCTCGTGTCAGAGGCGTATGCTTGAGTATGAGATGTGCACGGTTGGTTTGTCCAATACCACACATCTGGACAACTGACAAACGAGCTGCCGAATACTACTTGACTTTTACATGACTTCACATTGTCAGATTAGCCCCAATTCACTTTGTATGAAGACCATTCACAAGACATTTCCAAACGATTTTGTTCAGGTTTTGCACATATTTTTGGAAGTCAGATCTAATCTCTAGTGACCACGACGACAGCACGCGTCAGTAAACAGTGTTTCTGGTCTCCACTGCATGTGTCAAATTTAGTTGGCATCTACATTCCACAAGTTCTACAGACAGGCATACTTAATGACAATTGTGGAATAGAGTGTGGCTCGAGCTGCATATTTCCATCCAAACCTAACCCGGGTTCGAAGGAGTAGTAACCAAGCATGACCCCAACCCAAGCTGAAGCACGGAGTTTGTGTAACCCTGTCATGTAATGGTGGTTACCACGGTTACAGCTTGTCTATCCAGATTCCACATGTGGGCACCATGTAAATTACTGTTTTATATCACTAGGTAGATGTTTTAACACACACACACAGTCATCAGCAGTTCTTCACATACTTACAGTACAGTTACATCCCTGCGTTGAACACTATTAGCAGTCTAGAAAACTGAAGCTGTTAGAGTTTGGAGGGGAGAAATCGATAGTGTAGTAATGCAATACTTTTCGGCACGATATTACATCGAGACAGCGGCGCCAAGTATCACAATATTTACTGAATATCATATTTCATTTTTTTTATCCTGGTACATATGTCAGCTCTGATAACATTAAAAGCATACTAGATGGCACTAGACTTTGTTCTTGTCTTGCGTCACTGCGGATATTGGAAAGGAACAAGAACAAATGTACCTCACCAAGATGGCTGCAGAAACCCCCAGTACACAACATTTGGGAGAAATAAATCGCAACAATGTATCGTGGCTCAAATATTGTGATGGCATTGTATCGTTACTTCTGTGGCAATTCCCACCCCAAACTGCAAACCTGTAAAAAGCTAATAAAGTAACTTAGCCAAATGTCACCAACAAAAGTATTTTAACACAGACAAACCATCCAACATGTGCAGTAAAACTGAACCGTCTGTGAGTGAAGGGGTAAACAGCACAGGGAAAATAAGAATATAAAATACAAAGGTACAAGAGCAGCCGGTAACCACGGACAATAACCACTTCAATTTGCAGTTACCTCTGCAGTGTCTCTTTCTGTGTGTGTTTTTAATGGAAATAAGACCAGACGGTATTAGTGGGAAAGTGATGGGAGTCTTATTGCAAACCTGTAATAAGCAAAAAAGAGTAACTTAGCCAAATGTCACCAACAACAGATAAACAAATGAATCCCTAGTACTGAACACAATACTGAACACAGAACCCCTAGTACTGAACACAATACTGAACACAGTACTGAAGTAGCCCAACACAGACAGTTGGTCCATCATTGTTAATTATTTTTACATCTATTTTCACACAAAAAAGCCTGAAGCACCATGTCAAGTAGGCTAGCTTATCCAAATAAGTAGTTCAAAAGGTCAAATGTTCGATGCCTAGTTATGTGTTCAGTCTACATGACTGAACCCGACCTGAACATCACTTCTACATTTTTGTCCTAAACCAAACGGAACCATCGGGTCCCATTGGGCTCAGGTTGGATATCCATCCTCTATTGTGGACGTGTGCGCGCATAAAAACACACACACACACACATAAAAGATACTCGCAATAACACACTGTTACTAAAACTGTACCAATTAACTAGAAGCCTTTGGCTCAGTTCTTCCTGTGGAAGAAGTGTGTGTGGCGGAGGACTGTCAGTCTGTGAAACACACACACACACACACACACACACACACTCCATTTAACTCCTGTCAGCGCCATCCAACACAATCCTTTCCCTTAATCTCTCTCTCTGCCTCTCTCTCTCTCTCTCTCTCTGATTCCCGCACCCCCCCTTCTCCTCATAATCACTCTCACACCTGTCAGGTCTTTATCAGAACTTAAGTGTTGCTTCAGCGCCCAGAGAGCAGAGGGAGACAGACAGAGAGACAGAGAGAGCACCCGGCCCTCCATCGCCTTCACTGGGTCTGTTATCCACTTCTCTCCTCTCAAGCCCTGCATCATCACACTCTATATATAAAGTTGGAAATAAAGCCATTTCTGTTCCACTCCTCTTCCTCTCAAACTTCTTCATCCTGCCCCCCCCCATGTCCTTCATCCTCCTCTTTTGTTTATCCCCTTTTTCTTTCTCTCTAGCGAGAAATCTTTTTCTCCGAGCGGTACAGTGTGCTCTCATTTGCTGGTCCTCAGTTGAACACCCCCCCCCCCCCCCCAGCTGGTGGCCTACTCACCCTCGGTGAGATCAAAGTGCATCAGGCATCTGTGAGGGCTGGATCTGGCATGGCTGGCCCCAGATGTCTTGCGTCTCTACGTCTGGATGTGTGTGGCCGCCGTCTTGTGAGGGCTGGTCTGTCTGTCTATCTGTCTGTCTGTCTGTCTGTGATGGCCGTTTGTATCTCTTAGCTCTTCAGCAGAAGGGGTCGCTAAAAAGAAAGCAGCACAGAAAACAAAAAGAGGAGCTTGAGAAGGAAATTTCCGGTGACGTCAGCTAGGAGTAATAATGGTCACGGTCACTTCATTCGGTTCCACAACATTACTAGATTCCATTTCAGCCACATTCACATACAATGAATACCACGACAGAATTCCCATGTGTGTGTACGTACAATAACTGAGGTAGATACTTCCTCCTCCTCCTCCTCCTCCTCCTCCTGACCAACTCCAGCCTTTGAGGAGAGGGAGTAGTGAGTAGTGCATTAATGGCTCTCAACATTGGCACAGGAGAGAGAGACATTAGTGCGACTCACCACTGCCTCATCGGTGATAAACTGCTGACACCCTCACTGGTGACGCATTTATCTAAACGCCGCAATTAGAGGGGCCTCGTTAAGAGACGACATCGCTATCCCCAAACAGCGGCCCTCTATATCCCCTTATCGTGGCAAAGTGTGCATGATTAAACAAACATTACATGTTGAGAATCTTCACTTTAACACCGCCCTCTGGGTGTTCACTAAAACACACACAACTTTTTTATAACACATATACCTCACACACACAGCCTTTTCCAGTCCCATTCATTAGCAGAATAAAGTTCTTTTTGGCACTGTTAAAGTTCTGCAGAAAGACTACACACACACTGTCCAACACACACACACACACACACACACACACACTTAGAGGCAGGAGGGACAGACCGACACAGTTGAAATAGCCCAAACCAACAGCGTCACAACACTTGCTTTCTTTATTATACAAAAAGAAACACACACACACACACACACACACACACACACACACACACACACACACACACAAAACTTCAAAAGCAGAATCTGAGGAGCAGTGTGTGTGTTTGTGTGTGTCTGTACTGTATGTTTGGTTGGATGATCAACAACTCACCTGTTATGTGTACACCAATATGTACCTAGTGTCTCTAGGAACTCATGTGTCTAGTGTGCGTGTGTGTGCGTGTGTGTGTGTGTGTGTGTGTGTGTGTGTGTGTGTGTGTGTGTGTGTTCACTTCCGAATGAACACAAGTTAAGAGCTGCTGACAGGCAGAGGTGGGGAGGGAGGGAGAGAGCGAGGGAGCAGAGTAGGGCAGAGGAGTGACAGAGAGTGCATGAAAACCAGAGCGAAAGAATGAAACAAGAAAGGCAAGAAAATGGAAAACAAGAACGTGAGAGATGAGCGGAGGGAGGAGGCATGAAAGATGGGATGAGGCACTCCACGCTGATGAAAGAGGGGGAGACAGACAGAAGAGAGGAGAGAGCCAGAGGGAAAGATGAGCTGTGCAGGTGGCAAAAAAAAAAGAAAAGACAGGAAATGGAAGGATTGGGCTGGGTGAAGAGACAGGAGAGGAGAGGAGAGGAGAGGGAGGACAGATTAAGCCAAAGAGGGGAGAGGCAGAGCAGGGAAGAGACATGAAAAAGAACATCAGTCCTCATAACTGGGAGAGACGGAGACAGACAGAGAGGGGGGAAAGGAGGATCACTGGAAAAACGGAGAAGGTTTGTTACTTTGAACGCAAGAAACGAGCGGATAGTCAAGGGAAGGCAGCTCACACCACGGGGGCTTTTTTTGTGTGTGTGTGTGTGTGTGTGTGTGTGTGTGTGTGACAAAGCTCCAGAAGAGAGAGGATAATCATTCAGCAGCAGTGCTGCCACCCCAAACCGCTTCACTCTTTCACACACACACACACACACACACACACACACGTCTACAGTTCAAGTCCTTATACACTAAATATTTGTGCAGATGTATTTCCACAAAGATGTAAACACACTTACAAAATGGCAGATGTGCACACACAGATACTTACTAAATGACAGTATACACACATACCTTCAGAAAGACATAACAAGAGCCTTCCTGTACTCAACACGAAGCCCATCCTCTCACCACAGACTCACACTCACACACACATCCCCATCCTTCACCTGATGAAAATGCCCCCCCACCCCCTCCCCTTTCTACTCTACATCTAAAAGAAGAGCAACTCTGGCTCGGACAGGGGGGCCATCCATCTCTCATAGAGAGAAAGACACACACACACACACACACACACACACACACACACACACACACACACACACACACACACACACACACACACACACACACACACTGGGCCAGATAAAAGACAAAGAGACAGAGGGGGGATGACGGACAGGCCGACAGACGGACCATGCCAGGTGGAAAACCAAGAAAGGCATACAAGAGGGATGTGCCGGATACGGAGGAGATAAGAGAGTGTGTGTGTGAGGGAGAGTGTGAGAGAGTGTGTGTGTGTGTGTGTGTAAAGGAGAACAAGCCCACGGATCGCCCAATCCCCAATCTCCCCTACGACCGGCAGACTAATCCTACAGCCAATTTAAATGTGAATTCAAATATTCATACCGCAACCTGCAAATCCACCTCTGACAGCAAACTGATCCTACCTGTTCACCCTCAGGCTGTGTGTGTGTGTGTGTGTGCGCGCGCGTGTGTGTACACATGCATATATATGAGTGAACAACAATATTCATGCAATTTATGGACAAAATAAGTTGATTGTCTCTCTCCTTGTTTGCTTGTTTATTTGTCTGTGTGAGTGTGTGTGTGTGTACCACTGGCGTTCCATGTGTGGAAGTTCTATGAGACCGTATTGGTGAAGGTTGAACATACAATAGCGGCTTGTTCACGTACATCAGCTAAAAATCCCCATGCAAACACAGCCTGATCATTTCCATAAACAAACACACAAACAGCGCTTAAAGCGGTATTGATTAAAACATTAACTGAGATCCTGCAACCTGGAAATAACACCTCACATTGTACACTCTGAAGCTGAAGAAGAGAGAGAATCAGAGGGGGGGGGGGAGAAAGACAGATGAGAAACAGGTAGTGGAATGGGTGTGCATTAACAGACTCCTGACACTGGCAGAGTGGCCGCTAATTGATTGCAAAGCTGAGGGAGAGATGCAACTAGGCCATGATATATAAGGCGATGCAGCGCATAGGCAATGTCAGGATGGAAAGGAGGCTGTCTCTCCCACACACACAGACACACACACAGTCCCTCCCCTCCGTCGGGCCGCGGCTGAGCTCCATCATGGCGGTGGCCTGCAGCCATGAGGCCCATCCTGCCTCTCTGCCTCAGCCTGGGGCTGCTCCTCCTCTGCCACTCCCACCCACCACTCCTGCCTACCCAAGATCAGGGTGAGACGCTTCCTCTCTTCCAAGAGGAACGTAAAGGGACCTTCATCACAGTGCCTCACCTCCAGGTCAAACGCATGGACTGGCTAACGTTCATGGAGTTCACCGCTGGTCCATCTTCCTCCCACCTCCCTCTTCCTCTCTTCCTCTCTCATTCTCTCATTCTCACTCTCTCTCTAGAAAGAGCAAGCTGGAGTATCTATGGTGTAATGGGTACCTATGGCCGTGTGTGGATAAGTGTTTCTACTCTTAGTTCAGCTTTGAGAGAGAACACAGAGAGAGTAGCCGAGCAGCCGTCTGCATGTAAAGGAGTCACGTCCTTATCAGCAAGTGGAACAGATCAGGCCTAAAGCTCAGGGCTCCTGCTATTATAGTGTGTGTGTGTGTGTGTGTGTGTGTGTGTGTGTGTGCAGTCTGTATGCAAACCCAAATGAAAGCCTCGGGCAACGGAAAGCCATTTGTGTTCGGAGCAGAGTTCGCCATTCCTATCAACTTTAGTTTAACACGCGGCACACGCTTGCTCTCCCTCCTCTCTCCCTCTCTCTGACACACACACACACACACACGCCTTGGAACTCACACACACACAGACACACCGTTAGCTACAACCTACACACTCACTTATCTGCCACTGTGTGCAGACGTCCGGAGATCAAAGGTTTTACAGATGGTTTAACGAGCCGTTAGAACTGCAGCAGCAGGAGGCCGCCACACTCACATCCACCTGAGACGGAGCCAAGACACCAGAGAGAGAGAGAGAGAGAGAGAGAGAGAGAGAGAGAGAGAGAGAGAGAGAGAGAGAGAGAGAGGGCAAAAGAGTGAAAGGACAGGTTGGCAGCAGAAAGGTGCTACTTAAAGAAAGAGACAGGCAAAGAGGGTGACAGCGTGACAAGAGTGGTGGCTAGAAAGAACAACAAGCTTGACACGGCGACAAACGAGTGCGAATCAAACTTTCATGATCATCCATCATGAAATTATCACTCACTCACTCAGTCAGTCAGTCATTCATTCACTCGCTCCTTCCCTCACTTACTCCCTCATACACTTCTGTGAGCCTCAAATCTGAGCGCCCAAATGCCCCTATGCAGACCCACAGCTGGTTCATCAAGGGATAGAATGGCAAATCTGGCGCTGAAGGCCAGAAAAAAAGAAAGCGACACAGAGAGAGAGGAGAGGGAGAGAGAGAGAGAGAGAGAGAGAGAAGGAGGTCAAATTAAGTTCGCCATCCTTTTAATTAAGCTACAAAAAGGGCTTTAAAAATTAAAAGGCCAGCTTTGCAGCGACAAAATGCAGTTGAAAGCATGCCAACAGTCCTCACCAACTCTCCCACACACACTGACATGAACACAGACACACAGAACTCTATGGCTGCTGCTGTTTGTTTGTTTGTTTGTTTGTTTGCTGGGAGTAAGCGAAGCTGGGTGCGATCCTGACTCCCAGGAGCTGACTGCAGGAGGAAACCAACCTGCTGCTACCAGCACACATCTCTTATGTCTGCTAGGCTTCAGCTAACCACACATGGGAGAGCGTTTGAATGTGTGATCAAGAGTGTGTGTGTGTCACATCTGCTCTCTTGCATGTGTCTGTTGCACATGGGTGCCGCGCTCATGGGGGCTGCCCGTTCCGTCAGCACTGTGACTGACAGGAAAGCTGCTGCAAGCTGGGCTGAGACCTCATGCAGACGAAGCCTAGTTTGCCTGAACCCGGGTTCATTTTTCACACATATCAACTTTTTAAATCGCGTGCACATGAACCCAGCGAATCCGATTGACTCAGCTGTACGACATCCCCCACGCCTGTTGGTGGCGCTTTAAGGTGCTACAGACAACCGAAGAAAACGGAGAAGAAGACAGGAGCATGTTAATAAAGTAACATATGACAGTAGTTGAGCTCCAACTAGCAACGTTTAGCTTAGCCGCATAGCATACATTTAATCTGCACAGTAACACATTATGGTGGTTTATAAAATCAGTGGTAAGAGCAGACTGTAGGCTAAGCGAAAAATAATTATATTTGTTATTGATAATAAAGAGTTTAGAACAGTGCAACAAAGCAATGTGCAACATGACATGTCTGAGTTGTTTAAATGCCTGTGCTTTATGGAGATGCTGAGCTTGAGCACGAGAGACCACATTGCAAGTGCTGTGGATCCTGGATGTTTCATGGTTTACAATTGCTTCCAATTTCATGGTTTTATTACTAACAACAAATGTAGGCTATTGTTGAGGGCTTTGTCCTTCACGTACTGTAGGCTACCTCTGAAGTAACATTAACGCTAGCTAGTAGCTATCGCTATCGTTGTCTGACAGGACTAAAGCTAACGTAACATTCATCTTTATTACAGACCGTTTTGAAACTTCCGTCTATAATAAAAAATCTTTTCACGTCAGATTTGCTCATATAGCTATTGCTGACACTTTTAAAAACTGGTTTTTGAAAAATGGTCTGATGCAAATAGATTAAACAGTGATAGATTAAAGTGTGGCTTGTTAATGTCATCCCTTTCCAAACAACAGATAGATACATTTGTATTAATCCCGTTAGGGAAATTCACGTGAAAAAGCAGCAAGGTAATAGGAAGAATTCATTTTTTTAAACTGGCTGCCACACTCACTGCGCCATGGCAAGCCATTCAGTTATTAAATAATGCCGGTTGTGTCCGTTGTTCTGGCTGGTCTAATGATGCGATCACGTGGGGCAATCTGATTAGGTTTGCGGATAGCGTGCATACGAACACCAACCCGCGACCGGATTTCGAGTTTACTCACTTTGGACCCCCGATTCGAGGGAGTGCGGATACAGTGTGCGGATACAGTGCGTTCGTCTGCACGATAGGGCTATCCGGAGGCGGTTCTCTCCGGGTTCAGGCAAACTAGACTTCGTCTGCATGACCCCGAAAGCCCTCTGGCGGGGCTGTTTCACACATGTCCAGGAGAGAGGACGTCAAGAGGACACACACAGAGAGAGATGCACAACAGAGAGCAGAAAGAGGGGGACAACAGGATTGGAAGGAATGACAAACTGAGAGGAACGATAGTAGCCAGCTTCTGATTTCTGCAAGCAGGAAGGATTTTTTTTTTCTATGACCGCATAAAAGGACAGGTCAGTTGATCATTACTCTGCATAACATGTCATTGTATGTTCAAGTGACAAGTCCTGAAATTGAGAATCCCACAAGCCTTCTGGCGATCAGAAATCAGGTAATTGTTGCAACAGCGTAACATTGTGGGAAGACTATATGCTTCCTCCATCTTGTAACATCTCTAAGGGCATCAACACAACCAAATACATTGAATATGAAAAAGCATGCATACCTGACATATGTGCGGGGATATTCTTGACAGCCTTTCAGTGGGGATACACCTCTCCACCACCAATGAGAACAGCAAATCTGAATTATTGGTCAGCGCCCATTTTGTGTTGAATGTCGGGTGTGGAAGCTATACAGACAGGGAAGCAACCAATTGGTTGTAATGAGAACAATTTCAGGATTTCAATTTCATTGGACCAATTTTGGTCTGAGCACCAAGGTCACAACCCCTACTCCCAACGACAGGCGTTTGGGGATATTTTATGATCAGAGAGACGAGACCTCAGTATAATGGGTCTTCTGAGGGGCGAAGCCAGATTGCAGTGAGACCAGACCTCAGTATGACAGGTCTTCTGAGGGGCGAAGCCAGATTGCAGTGAGACCAGACCTCAGTATGACAGGTCTTCTGAGGAGCGACACCAGAGTGCAGAGCTGCAGTTTGTCCCCATCGCTGCAATGGGGCGGTGGAACAACACACAGACCAAAATCAGAGAGCAGCCTGAACGTACAAGCCTAACTGGTGCCTAGGCTTGCACTTTGGGCAGTTAAATATACATAAATATATAAAAATTGCACATCTCAACTAGGGCTGGGCGATCTGCATGTCCTGGTTTGTATGCTGAATACCGATACACCATATCTGTATTTTCTACAAAGTGGACTCAATGTTCAGTCAAAGCCACATGTGCGATTTCACAAGCACTTGTATTGAAACAGACTGGACACAATAAAATGCAGACAGGGTATCCTTCCCTGTTTGAAAATACACAGAGGCAAAACATGAAAAATGAACTAAATAGCCTATATTAAATACAAAATAAAAAAAATAGGCCTATCTCTGAGAATGCTCTCAGTTGTTTTCAACAACAGACTGAATGAAATACCAGTAAACCAGTAAAATTCTAAAAGAATATCCAAGATCGTGCTAAAATCGACAAATACACGTTAATGTCAATAAAGACAAGAATCAGATATTTTAATCATATGACATTTATTGACTATTGGAGTGACATTGTTTTGTAGAACGTGACTGAACTGCATGGCGCATACCTTTTGATGTCACATTATTTCCTTTTTTAAATAATGGACCCATTTTAAGCATTATATGCATAATATGATTAACAATCTGTTCTTGGAAAAATACAAATGTATTTATCTGCTGAAGTGTCAGTACCAAGCCCAGGCTGTAAACACGCACACAAAAGAGCAAAGAAAACCTCTTGACCGTTCCACCAAGTGATATAGTATACCTTGAAAAAAAATGCATACATAATTCTGTCGGATTACAATCTGCTATCAAACACGTAGGCTTACTTGTAACGCAACATCAAACTATATTGGTAAACAGCCTTGTCTCAACCTATATCTTATTTGAAAATATATTGGTACATTTCAAAGTCGATATACCGTCCAGTAGGGGTGGGCGATATGGCCAAAATCTTCTATCACGGTATTTGTAATTGTATATCACGGTTACGGTATACATCACGGTTTATTATAGGTAGGGTGACCAGATTTGAGTTTGTGAAAAAGAGGACACTTCAGCTGTGGTGAAATGTGTCCACAGACATAGGCTATACAGTATGATCTGCTTTATTTATTGACCCTTAAGAACACTAAGGTGCAGAAACAATACTGCCTCAATAGGATATTGGCCTAAGCAATAGTGGTCAATATATGCCTACTTTGTACTGAACGTTTCCATTGAATCTTTAAATAGTAAGATTTAAACAAAGTGCATGTAGTGGCATTTAGTCCAGTGCTTGTGTGGCTTTCAGTGGTTCTTTAATGTACTTTCAGAAGAGAAATCAAGTGTTAACTTTCTTTTCAATGTTTGTTCATATGTTAACGCAATAATGATGAGAAAAACATTTTCTTATATGGCCACATATTAAAATAAGAAAATTAAGAAGTTGGCAATTACACATGACCGCTTCAGCCCGTTGCTGCGACGTGCGAACGTCGCCGCAACATTGGTGAGGTGAAGCCTGTAAACAAACGCAAGCAAACGATGGAGCTGCGGGTTTTTTTGCATAAAAAGCACGTTTACATTTCTCAACCGATTTCACTGAGTCGTTTTTTTATTCAAGGGTTTATGATCTAGGTGGAGTACCAAAACAAGTTGTCTCCACGTTACTTAGAATCTCGACAGTTATAATCGCCAAAGACATATACCTACGTCTATGATAATCGCCATAGACGCTCACTGTTCTTGTGCTCCCACTTTAACTGGAAAAATGGAACAGAATCTGCACATAAATGGCTACACTAGACACTTCAGTCCATATTTTTCAGTAGATCTTTCAGTAGAATCTTTCGAGGAACAGTCGAGGATTACTCAACAAGTAGGCATGATAGTCCTTGCAGGTCATGTGCTTAAAAATTGTACTAGGTATGGTATTATACGGCTCTTCAGAATGTTCAAAAAAGTTCAGTTGATTTGAATGGGCCACCCCAACGTTCGCAGGTCTGTAATTTCTTTATATTCACTGCTGCGAAAAAGTAATGACCATCATTGGCAACGGGTTTTGTGCTTTAATTCACGTCTTTCATATCATTCCGCAAGTAGTCCGGTCATTTAACGTAACTTGAAGTCAGCAAGTAATGGGTTGCTACGCAACACCTGAAACTTGAAAGTTCTATTTGCCTGAAGAACTATTTTTTCTAAATGGAAATCACTAAACGGCAACATAATCGTTAAAGAGCTATTTTGGAGGAACGTCTTCTATCATTTTGGCGAGTAACTGTAAAATAAGCGGGATGATGTATAGTTTGGAGGTCATTATCTAAAAATAAATCGATTGGATTTCAAAATAAGAGTATACCGCGGTTGAAACGGTATAGCCAAATCTCTCCCGGTAGACACATTTCTACCGTTGCACGGTATATACCGTCATACCGCCCAGCCCTACCGTCCAGCCGTAACTTCAACCTTAATAATCAATCCTAAAATGTAGCATTTAGCGTCTGCATTTGTGTTATAACTGTGCACCATTTAATTTTAAGACATATGAAAATACACCATGACCAAAACATTTACACTTGAAAAAATGCTACAACACAACCACATCTAAATGGGATATATATCTTTTTTTCCCCTCTCTCCTTCTCTCTCTTAAACGCTGACAAAAGCGGCCAGATATGACCTCAGATTCTCTGTGTGAATGCAGCTGGCTTCTGCGCTTGCCACACACACACACAACTCAAAACCACAGGACGGCACACACAACCACACATCTGATGCCTAAACACACACAATGGGAATTTATTTTTACGTCACCTTTTTTTTATCACAACAGATCCCTGTGGACATCTCTCTTTTGCCAATGTTCTTGTCAGAATGGCTTAAAAGTTTGCCCACACCCAAATTCCCCACACTCTACTGTCCTTCAGGACACACACTTACACACTTAATAGAAGAGCGAAGTGCACGATGCATAATTGGAACCAAGCCAAGAGTTGGATGGAGAAGTCCTCACTAGTGTATAGAGAAGATAACAGAAGGGAAAGGGCAGGAAGGAGAGAGGGGAGAAAAAGAAAAGGAGGAGAAGAACAGACAGGGAAGGAGAGGGAGTAAGTGTTGAGATCACAGAGGGGAAGAAGGGGAGCCGTAATTGGAGCCGTGTCGCAATCAATAGCAGCGCCACAGTCTGGAGACTCGGGGCCCCAACGCCTCACACACACGGTCCTCACACACCAGCATACTGGCCAGAGAGAGAGAGAGAGGGAGACACACACACACACACACACACACACACACACACACACACACACACACACACACACACACACACACACACACACACACACACACACACACACACACACACACACGTGGGGGGGCGAGAAAGATGGAGGGAGATAGGTATGTAGGGAGGGAGAGAGAGAGCGAAAGAGAGGGTGAAGGGGAGAGAAAGCCGGAGATGGAGTGGGAGAGAGGGAGTGGGAGAAAAGAGGGAGCAAGAGGCAGGCGAAAGCAAGAAGGCAATTTCACAACGCTATGAACTATCGATTTCACCATCACAATCCTCTTTCACCTCCCCATCCTTCCACCTCTCATTCCCTCCCTCTCAAGAACAAGCATGCATGCACACACACACACACACACACACACACACACACACACACACACTTTAGACCCTCAGCCTGTATTTTATCTGTCCTCTGTAAAATGCTCTCTCCATTCAGCTGGCCCATAAACACCATCATATCTCCTGCAGGATTTAGCGGAAGGGTGGAATCTTCCCAACATGTCTTTTCCTGTTCAGGCCTCAATCTGCATTGGCTTCACACAATGATACTCAGATAGGTCATGCACTCAGCAAGCTAGTTCGGATAGTGGTGAGCGATTCCTGCCATACCGCACACACACACACACACACACACACACACACACACACACACACAGTCTGCCTCAATCATACACACATGCACACTCTTACTGGCCTCCACACAGGGGTCACAGAGGGCTAAAATACCAGTCTGACGTATCAGCGAGAGCGTCTCCAGTCTGTTTCTATTAGCATGAATGCTAATGAGTGCTGGGATCAGCTCAGAGGCACACTACACACTAACAGACAGGAGATAAAAGGGGGAAGAGAGAAGAGTAGGAGGGAGATGCCAGAGATAGCAGTGTGGCACACACATATATAGACACACGCACAAGGAGTGTCCACTCACACTGCTCTGCCAAGGAGCTAAAGGAGGATCCACAAGAGGGTCTGTGCCCAACACCTCACCCAGCAGCAGCACCGGAACACAGCTCCAATGGGACAAAGTGCATCAGAGGTCAGGGCAATCAATGTCTAGTCAAACCACTCACCAGGAATTCAAGATAACAGCCTGTGCACCAGTAGGGGTGGGGGAAAAAAAATCGATTTTTCGATTTCTCTCAATTCTCTCTAGAACGATTCTGTCTCGATTCAGAAAAGTTCATAATCGATTTTTTTTTTTAAATAAAAAAAAAATAATATTTTTTTTTTTTTTTTTTTTTTTTAACACATTCATTTTGTGTTGAAATGCAAGCTGCATCGATTATTGCATTGTTCATAGAAAGTCATAATTGTGACAAGGACACACTTTTTCTCTAATAAAAAAATAGATCTGTTTTCTTTAATTATCAAACACAAAGTCGGAAGTGATTTGAGACTGAGTAGCAAACTCAAATGTTTTAAAAATCGAGATGCATCGATAATCGTTTTATCGGTTTAGAATCGAGAATCGGTTTAGAATCGAATCGTTGACCTCTGAATCGGAATCGAATCGTGAGGTGCCAAGAGATTCCCACCCCTATGCACCAGTGTGTGTGTGTGTGTGGGTCAGTGAGGTGCTTAGTTAAGATATGACCAATTCTGATCAGTGTAGTGTGTGGAAGTGTGTGTGCTGACTCTGGTGACTTTTAGACTGCAGCAAACACCAAAGGTTTTCAACTGAGAGGGAACATTTATCTCCAAAGCACTGCAATCAGCTGTTTTGTTTGTTTTTTTGTTTTTAATGGGTTGAAAAAGTCCAGAAAATGACCCATATTTTCTTGCCTTATTGGTCCTTTGGGCATTTTAAGTGGCTTGTTGGGTAGACGTTAGCTATTGTGTTTGTTTAAGGGCTCCATAGAGTATCAGTTGGCTTATTTGCAGATGGACTATGAAAGCCGATATGTCTCCCAAGTTGATGTTAATTCGCACAGAAACAACGCTCAAATATTATTTACACTCTGCAAGGTAGTATCAGCTGTTAAATGGGAGGCTGAATGAGTTTGGCAGTAATGTCATGTGTACAGACAGAGTTGCAGTGTGAGGGTTAATCTGCCTCAAGTTAAGTCAACTTTATTTGTATAGAACATTTAAAAACAACTGGAGTTGTACCAAAGTGCTTTAGAGCCAAGGTTAGTAGATTCAAATTACATTTGGACAAGAATTAAATGAAATAAAAGGAAATAAACAATGACAAAACAATAAAAGGGAATACAAGTAAAAAGAACAATCAGTCAATTAGAAACATTTTTACAAAAAATAATAAAAGACCAGCAAGTTAGAATTAGATAAAATGTTAAATAAACCAATACAACCATAAAAATAGATAAGTTAACCAAATAAAAGACCAAGAAGTTAAATTTAAGAAAATAGACTTGACCAAAACCATAGTACCTCAGACTGGACTAAAATGCACTAAAAACAGCATAGCACCAACTTAAGATCCAGGGAATTCATGTGTAAAAGTATGTTTTTAGTCTAGCTTTAAAGTTCTCTATGCAGGCAGCAGATCTTTATGTAATGGGAGACTATTCCATAATCCAGGACCAACAGCAGTAAAAGCTCTAATCACCCGTACATTTAATATTTGACCAAGGCAAAACCACTAAGAGTTCATTTGAGGATCTTAGCGCCCTTGACGGCGCATAAGGGGTCAATAGATTTGAAATACAGGCTGGAGCTAGACCATTCATAGCCTTCAAATCAATCCTAACCTTTACTGGAAGCCAGTGTAGTTTAGCTCAAACAAGTGTGATGTTATCAAAATTCTTTGTCCTTGTTAAAAGTCTTGCTGCCACATTTTGGATGACTTGTAGTTTATAGAGGAACACCTTGTTAATGGCTGAAAACAATGCACTACAATAGTCCAGTCTGGAAGATGCAAAAGACCAGTCTTTTGAGGACAGAAACTTTCGCAGCTATTCTTGTTTTCAGTAGATAAAATGAAGCACTAACCACAGACCAAGCACGGTCCTAATGTTTGGCGGTAGGGGAACCAAAGATAATAGCCTAACTTCTGTTTTGGTTTCATTAAGCTTCAGGAAGCTATCCATAACTTCCATCCATACCACCCATAACTCCTCTAGGTATTCAAAAAGAGGGTGTAAACTGTCATGTCCAGAATTAAGAGGGAAATAAATCTGATCATCAGTGTAGCGAAGGGAGAGCGTAGTCACCGAACCCGGGTACAGGGTGCCAAACATGCACTCTGGCCGCAAAGCCAAAGAGCCAGGCTTGATGGCATGACAGTTATAGCACACTCATGTGTAGTGATAGCACATCGTCACAATCAGCATAGCAATGATAAGAAATCCCATGCTTCCTGAACGAGTGAGAACAGAAAGGGACCTAAAATCAAACCCTGGGGAACTCCACACGAGAGGGGGGACAACATTAAAAGGGACACAATCAATACAGACCACAAACGTCCTATCAGATTAACAAGAGGCAAACCACTCAAGTGCTTTTCCCCTTACCCCAACGCAAAGCTCTAACCTCACGAGCAACACTGTGCTGTATCGAAGGCAGCAGTCAGATCGAAGATGACAAATTTAACAGCCCTTCGAGTCAGCAATGAGCAGCAGATCGTTTGTAACTTTCAAGAGAGTAGACTCAGTGTTGTGCACTGCATGAAACCCAGATCGGTACATATCAATGATTCTATTTTCGGTCAGATAATCTTGTAATTGATTAAAAACAGCCTTCTCCAGTAATTTGGGTAAGAAATGGAAGCTTAAAGATTGGTCTAAAATTAAAGGGATAATCAGGATCCAGGTTAGGCTTCTTTTTTTTTCAAGCAAAGGCTGTACCAGCGCATGTTTAAAAAATGTGGATATAACTCCCGAGACACATGTTTATGCTGTCGAGGACTGTGAAGGACCGGACGGTCACCCCACGTTGTTTTAGGGATGTGGCGACTGGAATTGGTGGTGTAGGGGAAATACAGTGCAGGAGATGGTCGTTTGATATAAAAATATATATATTTATTTACAGGGGGACTGTCAACCCCAACACAGTGCACACAACATAAACACATGTAAATCAAACAGATAACAGATACCGGCCGTACTCACCCGGGACCGAAGTAACCTGGCACCCTAGGCACCTGCTTGGCCGATTAGGCCCAAATACCGGCACCCTCTCCAGGCCCAAGCCAGGCCCAAACTAGGCCCAGGCACTCAGCCCTAAGTACATAACTAGCCGTACCAACCAAACCAAACAAAACAAGCACACAAAAACAGGCACAATATACAAGACACAAAGACAAAGCACAGAGACACCGTGTCCACACAACTAGACACAAAAACACCTTCACCTCACATCAGGGAAGTATTTTTATCTCGATACCTCTTTGTCCGTGCTCTCATGCCTCTTACAAACAGTCTCTCCTTCTCTACACATGAGGCACCCTTTAAATAGGGCACAGCCACTTGGGCTTAATTGTATCCAACATTTGGATCAGGTGAGCCAGGACGCAACCATTATGGGGGGAGGAGTCCAAGAGTCTTAAAGGGCAACATCTCCTTTTGCCCCGGTGAGGAGGGGGAGAATTCACCTTCTCACAAGGACATTTCTACCCACAACATGGACCACTTGGGGGAATAAGATCTGCGGCGCATGTTGTGAGTTTCATGTGAGACACCAGGTCAGCGAGGCAGGATAGGACAAGGCATTCAAAAGATTCAGAGTGGAGGACAAGACATTCAAAAGATTCAGAGTGGAGGACACATTGCACATACTGTGACAACCAGTGGCTGAGACTGATATTGACATGTTATCCAATTAGCCTAATTTTTGTGCCAAAATCATTTTTAAAAATTATTTCAGGAGAGTAAAGAGGAATAATGTTAAACCGTACCTCAGGCCTATGGTGGTTCTGTGACAATATCTGCTAGGAAGTCATTTCTGGCTTTTTTGCCAGCATTCTGATAGTTCATAGAACAGTCACACGTGACATCATAAGACACCTGCAATCCATCCTTTTTCAATTTACGTTCAGCCCTTTTTTACCTCAACGTGTATTCTCATTAAACCAGGGCTGAAAATGAGCTGTGGGTCTACACTCCCTCTTGGGCGCAATAGTATCAAGTACTGAGGTACACGCTGAGTACACTACATGTCACCCATGCAAATTAACTTGTAATTAAATGTGTCAGAAAAAATGATGGCAGCATTCTTTTTTTTCCAGCCAAGGGGTAAACTCCAGCAGGCCGACTTCTCTATTAATTTTGACCAAGCAAATATGCACATTAATGTTCCCAAAACTTCAGCTTTGGTGTGCAGTGAAAAACAAAAGCCCTTCTTTTTGCGCATGCAAATCCACCCCACAGCATGTGTCTATAAAGATGTGAAAGGTAAACAAAGATCTAGAGTAAGCAGTAATCCCGATTTGAAACAAGGTGTAGACTGTGGGACTGGTTTCACTGTGAGGGAGTGTGAGATGTATTCTGATGGCGGGTCTTCTTCTCACTTACAAAGAGTGAGGGGGAAAAGTGAGGACTAAAAGGACTGAAAATGGCACCAGGCAATGGAGCTAGAAAAAGACCAACATTGGCATCGCACACACGTCAGCTGAAAGCAACACACAAACACACACACACACACACACACAGAGATGTAGCCGCCTCAGACACTGGCCCATGCCGACAGACTTAAAAAAATATTGGCTGCCAAGTCTAAAAAGCAGAGGCATTCACGACCCCAATCCATATTTCAATTTCCCCTCCTCTCATGCAAACTAATTCAATCCTTGTTGCCATCCCTCTACACCAAACCCGCAATCGGCGGCTAAGGAATGAGCACGTTCGCATTAGCCTCGCTCACACGCGCACCGACAGACTGACAGACACGCGCACCATGCTGCTAGCTTCCCTAACCCCACGCTCTCACCTCTTCCAGCCCAGTGAAGGGGAACCGTGGGAGAGGTGATCATGTGCACCTATGTGAACTGCACCACTGTTAGCCCTCTCTGCAGGTTCACACAACGTGACGGAGGCCAGGTGCAACCAGATAAAGCATCACCGGAGCATGCCCCCCCCCCCCCCCCCCCCCCCCCCCCCACTCATCTCACCCACCTCATCACAGCACGAGGGAGCAGGAGGGGTGCTGAGAGGGGCTGGCTGGTGCAGATCGCTGGGGGTGAGGTTGGTGAAGCGTAGTGTGGTGTGGTGCGGCGTGGCACAGCCGACACATCTCAGCATCGTCTCCTTTATTTAAGTCCGCCCAGATCTTCCCAGTGACAGAGAATAATCACCTGTAAGTGTAGCACCTGTGCCATAGCAGAATGGAGGAAAAAGGAAAAAGAAAAACAAGACTGTGTCCAAACGTTTGACCGACATCATCAGAATAGGCCCTTGCATAAAACCGCCGGACTGCCAAAGGTGTTGTCCGACGCTCTCCACACTTACTTCCAAAAACACAAACCATTCAAAGATATCCACTCAATCATGGTCACAAAGCTGTCTGAATGGGGGGGGGGGGGTTGTGCCTGTGGACTCATCTCCTATTTACTCTCACAATCGTGGCTGCATCCAAGCCTGGCCACTCAGCTGCTGCCCTGCCACAAAACCACTCATAGATCACCCTGCCAGGGTAGACACCCGCCGTCGTCCCCCTGAGAAGCAGCGACTGAGGCTTTTGTTCCCCCCTTCTAAAGAGTTCAAGCCTGGCTCCTTAAGCTCCAAGCCAGTAGTGGCGGCGAAGCAGGGGTATTTCCTCCACTTTACTGATGCCTTCTTTGTGCCTTCCACACAGGGCAAAGGCAAAGCTTTGCCGGGGGCTGTTTACCTGCCAAACTTTCTTTACAGTGTTTTTAGCTATTCAATTTACAAATAGTTTTTTGCAGCAAGAAAATGGTGGCTTGACCTTTCCGTGATGAATATAAATTCTTATCTATTTAACATTTGCACTGCGTTCATGTGTGGATGACGTGGAGAGCACAATCAGCAGAATACAGGCCCCGCTGCCCCTTAGCCAAAGAGTTATGGAACATTTCTGAACGTTACTCACTTGTTATAATTTCCAAATAAATCCACTGAGAGAAAAAAAAAAAAAAAAAGATCACGATGGCCAACCTTTCAAACTCTGTGTAACAGTGTCTAAATATTTCAGTTCAGTTGCTCACGATCCAGCCTCTGGTAAATTACCACGGAAGATTACTATTAGGGGTAAGCCAGGAGTGGGAGGGGTGTGTGTGTGTGTGTCACATTTGAATACTTTGAGCACTACTGTAAAAGACAGCGAAGAGATGGGAGAGTATTTTGTGAGCTCCTCATCAGTTCAACAGCACATTACTGAGTCATCACACGCACGCACACAGAGAGAGAGAGAGAGAGAGAAAAAAAAAAGTACAAATCTGTTCAGCTAGCGGTGAGATTGTCAGAAAAGCTGACTTAAACCCAGATAACCGGATGCAAAACTTTACTCTACCCTTTATCTCTCTAAAAGTTGCAAAAGTCTCTCAATAGCACATTCAGGTGGAAACCCTTCACCACAGCACAACCGACCGGCATCAGGCGTTGACAGCAAGTTATGAGCTTGGTCCCATTATACATTACATTTTATGCATAACATGCAATATTATCCAAAACAACTTACAGTGTAGTACAGGTATTAATTTTAGCAATTTGTATGCTCCTGAGTACACATGATATGATGCTGTCAGCATTTACAGTTTTCCCCTAAATTATCAAGTTTAGGGATTTTATAAAGTTACTTGTACCCAACGCTTTGCTTATTGGGAAAGATATGTACATGGTCCACAAGGTTCTGGTCAGTTTGGCACATTACATCTGTTTTTTTTTTTTGTCCCAAAATGTTACACATCCACTGCTAAAACAAAGTCTAAAACATGTCCAACTAACAGCTGGATGCATCTTCTTGCTTCTGTGGGGAGCTTCAAGGCAGTAATGCTGTTTCTGTACAGTCATTTAATCTGGCAGAAACTGGCCTGTGAAGACGGTTCCAGAATGAAAATGTCATATGTAGCATATTTTCAACAATCAAACATCTAAATGTGGAACACATGGTAGAACAATTTCTGGTGTAAAAATATGTACAAAATTAAGATGTTTCTTTTTCATATTAATTCACCAATAACGTTTTCTTTAATGCCTCATCAATCAGAAATTTTTATTACTTTCCGACATGCACCAAGCTGTTAAGCAAGTACTATAACATGAGCATTATATATCAAAATTGAAAAGATCTGAAGTGGTTCACTGGGAAGATAAAGATGGCCAAAGCTGCTCCAAAGTATGAACATATTTTTAACACAATTTTCAGCAAGCCATAATTTGATCATCATGATCACCAATTACTCCTGTCGCCAGTTCTGGAACACCAGAGATTTTGCTGCCAGCATTATTTCTGTGCCCTTCATTGACGCATATTTGCTTTGTAGCTAGATAGCTCAAAAGGTTCAAACCAATGTAGCTGAATTTTTTTGGAAAATCAAAAGGTTGTGGGCTAAAACGTTAACAGGAAGAAAGAAAAAAAGATTTAAAAGTTCCACCTAAAACAATCTACCTATCCTACCTGAAGAAGTTCATACATTACCTTGAAGTATGCTTTTCAACCTCCTGCTCCTACAAATTAAACTCAGTCTAGGCCTGAAATATGCACTAAAACCTCTGAAAATGAGATTTCCATTTGACCAAAACTTCTCAACGAAGATGGCAAAACACCAGTAAAAGTAACAGCAAACCAGCTATTAACAGACCACAGACACAGACACATACACACACAGGGTAGGAAATTTACATATTTTTTGGGGGGCAATTTTTGCCCCCACTTACTGAAATCCAGGGGCATTTAACAAAAAATTGGGTGCACTTTTAGAAACTTGTGAAATAACATTTAACCTTTGTTCAAAATGATAAACACACTTATTTAGGCTTACAGTATATGGGCAATTGTCATCAAATGGCAATAATAAGACTATTAGGCAGTAGTCTACGAATTCAAAGTGTTTTCTTAGATTTTTTGAACAAAAACCAAACATAAATCAGACAATCATATTCAATTTTATTCTTATTTCTTTGTGGTTATTTATTGTTATTATTACATTTTTAACTATTTAACTATTAACAATCGTTTTTTCTTTCTTTTTTTATAATAATAACGTATTGTATTTATGGATTTTTGTGTTACCTTTAATCATGTTGTACCTACCATAGTAGGCCTACAGGAAATACAGATAGGACTGGTTAGCTAGCTTGCAAGCAAGCCTTTGTAGCTAACGCACTATCAGAGCTAGCTCACGTTAGCTAACTATCATTAAACTAGCTAAACTACGGTGGCCGAGAGGTGCAAATCAACATTACAAAATCTGAAACACTTTTACAAAGCTTGAGACAAATTTACATTTTGGAAAACATTTTTACATATCATAAAACAAAATGACATTACCACAACACATTTACAAGTCCCGAAACAAATTAACATTTCAGAAAACAAATTAACATTTCAGAAAACAAATTAACATTACGCGAAACACTTTTACAAGTCCCGATACAAATTTACAAGTGGCGAAACAAATTTACAAGTGGCGAAACAAATTTACAAATGACATTAACCGGAAAGGGAATGTACCAACTCCATGATTGACGTGGAAGTGATAACGGAAGTGCTCAATTTGAGTTGATGGATGGAGTTCATGGTGAAAAAGCAAACTGAATGATGCCCGGTTATATCGCAGAAAGGATTTATCCTCTACAAACGTCATAATTAGGGCAATACGACTGGAACTTCGTGGACCTAGACAGCTGTTTGGTTACCACATGATGTGGCAGGTGCTCAAAGAAAAGTAGCCTACAATCTGCGAGTGAAAAGGGATCATGTAACGAATTTGCTCCGGGAGCTCAATCCTCGAGGGTGCCAATGCTCAAAAAATAAAGTCTTTTCAGAGACCTCAAGCTGATGTGTACACCGTGTAAACATGACACCATGTCCACGATTACAGCGTACGAGTGTCCCTCATTCAAATATTGTATGCACTGCTGCGGGATATCTGGTCCTTCAGTCTGGTCTGCTTCATTTAAAAACTCTTAAGACCACACGAAAAACAAAATCGCGTTAATCGGCTCATATGGTTGCCACAAAACGGGCAAAACACCACTCTCGCTGTCAATCTTGGGTCACCATGAACTCCATCAACTAAAGTTGAGCGCTTTCGTTATCACTTCCATAGACATACCGTATATACGTAGGCTTATATATGTCTATGATCACTTCCACGTCAATCACGGAGTTGGTACATTCCCTTTCCGGTTAATGTCGTTTGTAAATTTGTTTCGCCACTTGTAAATTTGTATCGGGACTTGTAAAAGTGTTTCGCGTAATGTTAATTTGTTTTCTGAAATGTTAATTTGTTTTCTGAAATGTTAATTTGTTTCGGGACTTGTAAATGTGTTGTGGTAATGTCATTTTGTTTTATGATATGTAAAAATGTTTTCCAAAATGTAAATTTGTCTCAAGCTTTGTAAAAGTGTTTCAGATTTTGTAATGTTGGTTTGCACCTCTCGGCCACCGTACTAAACCGAACTAAATCATTTCTAAAATTATTGTTACTAGTTATCATTCACCGTAGGCGATGGTGTGTTGCTTGGCGCCTGGTGACGAAAGGCCATGTATTTCTGTATGTTTTCGCTCCCCTTGATGAAGTCAGCAGAAGAATTTGCCCGTGCTGGATTGACAACGACTTTGGCAACTCGTTGGCAACTCAGGTCTTTTTTTCGTCGTCATCCTCCACCCCGAGTCAATCTAGCTTCCAGTTTTCGATGGTCGCTGGGTGTGTGAATTTTATCTTTTAAAACCTGAGATGGTGACAGAGACTGTGTTTGCTCATCCTCATTTCTCCTTACTCTCTCAGTCACAGGTCTGATTAAGAAGCGCTCCAAATATTGTTTGTTAGAACGTTCGGTTCTTTACGCACACGCAACAATCAGTCAAGGCGAAAATCAAAACATTTAATGCCAACTGGACCGGGTCATAGGCTACGATGTTTTTGACAAGTTCATTAAATTATTATTACAGAAAATGATGGGGGCATTTTTTGCCCCTCTCCTAGTCATATCAGGGGCAAAATTATATTTCTTAGGGGCAGTTTTGCCCTTTGCCCTCGTGTATTTCCGACGCTGCATACACACAATGCTGCCAAAGCATGGAGAACTCTGGTGTCTAGGGGACTGCCGCAACTCTCACTTGAACACACGCACATGTGCAATTCATTTTTTTTCTAGGCCCAACACACACACACTCTCTCTCTCTCTCTCTCCATCTCTCTTTCCTGAAAGAAGGGATCAGGTTTATTGCTGAGGGCAGGGGGCAGATGTAGAACAGGTGCCTCAGAGGGTTATAGACTGAAGGGAAAGTGTTGAAAGCAGGGCTGTTAAAGCCATACTAAGAGTCGAAGCACTGGAACATGTAGAATGTCATCAAACTCCACAAGTAGCCCGAGGAAGCCTCAGCAGCCTCATGCATGCAAACAAGTTAGTTGTGGTTTACTATTCATCAAAAGCATATCAGTTAGTTAAGACTTTGAGACCACCTACAGAGAAAGGGTTAGCATTTGGTGTTCTGGGTGGTTAGGATTTCACCCACAATTGTTTGAGTCCTTATGTAAAGCACATCATGAAGTAGTAATTTCCTGAGACAGGACCTCAGATGGAGACCCAGAGCAGCCACTTTAGGAGACGTCGCTGCTTCACGTCCACATGTACATTTGAAACTAACGCCTCATTGACATTATCTCTTGACGTTAACCATGAACAGTGTCTTCTGCAATGCAGTACCCTTTCGGCCCGTGTCTTCGCAATCTCGGTGGCGCACACTCTGGCAAACAGCACCCCTGCAGCGCTGCACTGCGCATGCAAAAAAAAAACTGCCACTATTTGGCAGGATATTCAAAGGCCAATATCTACGCATGCGCTATGGGCTCACTTCTTGGAGAGAAAGCAATGGACTGTGGTTCATAATTTAGCAATGGTTCATAATTTGGCAGTCGGCATATTACCGACGCACAGGCCTCTTTACCAAAAAATAAATAAAAAAAACTTGATGCAACATGGATTCTACCCAAATCAGTGTTTCCATATAGACACGTTATCGATGCATTACACCATAGACAATGTTACATCAGCAATGTCGTTCGCGTTTCCCCTGAATATTTATTAATAAATGTTTTAATAAGGCGTACTGGCTCGACAGCTATCTTGTCGTTAGCCAAGTGGAAGTCTCACAGATAGCCAAATAGCTAGCTAGCTAAGTAGCACTATAGTTCAGTTGGTCTAGCCCCAGTCACAAAGCCACGTTAGCATGGCTGGCTAACAAAACAATCCAAACAGTCATCGAGTTAGCCAACTCGCTGTGCAGGTTTGAGCTGAGCTCTAAAGTTGAACCTGTTTAATGTACACTTGGTTTTTTACAACCAAGCAATCAGGCTTGCTGACTAACTGGCTGACGTGGTATGAGTGGTTTGCGATAACAATCACGTTAGACCAACAGGCATATCACCCAACTTCGCAGGATTAAGTTAGCCACGTATTCCTGGTAGCTAGCAAGGCAGCTAACATCAAGCCTTACATTACAGCTGACTAAACAACCAATTGACGTTGGCTGATGCTAGCCAGCTAACATTTGCTAAATCCTTAACTTGCTGTTGAGGTATTTATCTCATCATAAGAAGCAATGCACCACATGAACCGTATACTGGTTCGGTCGTGCAGGGGATTGCATGGCTTGCATGTAAACGATGAACTACCTAAACAATCTTGGTAGACAATTCAATCGAAGCTACCAGATGGATAGCTCGTAAACTGAACTCAACCATAACAGAAGCCACCTTTGCTTGATTTTGAAGAGTTCATGAAAGACAGCTGCTGCGCAAACACTCACACACAACACTACCGCCACAGTAACTAGAAACGCAAATCTCTATACATATTAAACGTTGATGTATACCTCTAATACATTCTTTAAACTCTTTAAACTCACCTCTTCTTAGTCTTTTCTTCGACCGGATCGGAGTTTTTTTCCCCAGAGCTCTTCACGTCCGGGTTATGGCTATGACGCAAACGTTAGCACGCGCTGTCTCATTTTCAACTATTCCAAACTTGGGTATGAGCATAGCTTCAGATTCAGAACGCTGGAACACAATGATATCCACATTAAACGTGGTTCACGCTCAGTGCAAGCAAATGTGTGTGTACTGTAACCTGCAGCCTGTGTAACTATACATTGCATAACATACATTACATAAGATGACAAGCGTTTTCCCATCATGGGGCTGATCAGTCATTATTATGGGATGAACAGGATATCACTGCAATGCATTTTCCCGTTGGAACAGTCATGAATCAATTACTGACAACATAAGTGTGCTATATTGATGTCAGCAAAGGCAACTGAAAGACTCGTATGAAGTAAGTCTTTTATCCTTACTAAATTAGCTTAGACCAAAACAAAACGTCGCCTACACCATTACAGCGAAAGTTACCAATATTGATCTTGCAGTTTTGTTGTTTGTCCCTCTGAAAGTGCAGTCTTTTTTAATCGGTTAATGCAAAACAATACAAATAAATGTAGCATAAAATGTAACAAAAATAACAATATTAATATATAACAGTGTGTTTTTAATTGTTTGCTGCTGTGGCACTTTACGTGGTTTCAAAAGCATTCTTTGAATGATTCAGATTGGGCATTTCTAATGTTGCCTGTGAGTTGTTGTATAATACAATTGTGGTGAATAACTCATTGAATCAAGTGAAATAACACCCGTGGCAACATTTACTTCCAGTTTACCTCTTATAGTTAAAAAATACACTCCAGCCCAGCATTGTCAAATAACCTCTGAGCTCCAGTATATACTTGCCAACTGCAAGTATTACAAGGAAGTACGGGTACAATGTTCCTTGTGAAACCATAACTTGTTCCTCTGTAGACTCAGAATGGCTGGTTGATTGTAAAACAAATGAGAAAATAATGACATATGGTCAGAAATGGGTTTCCATATAAAACAAAACAGCTGTCTCATACTGCAAACAAATGTTTTTCTGCTTTCTCCTTAAACTTGACCATAAATTGAACCAATCATATTGTCTTCGTTTGCAAAGTCCACAGTTTTGTTATTTCTGTTATATTTAAATTTTAACTTTCACATAACAAGACATAAATAGTTTTCCCAAATAAAGTTTATATAATTGGAAAAAACTAAAACAGTTTTATACAGACATGAAGGGGTATGTGACCAGGCTCATTTATATGAAACCACTCCATAAGTTCAAAGTTTAGCAAGGTATCAAAGGCACTGCTAATGATATATAGCCAAGCGTCCAAACGGTGACTCGAACTATGTGAAAAGATATTTCTGAATTACAGACTTGCGCTGCCTAATTGGTGTTTTGATGACCTAAAAGCCTTTCTGTGGTTTCCCCTCCAGTTCATTTGTTCTCAACTGCAGTCAGTGGTGTCTTTGAGTTTGCAAACACTGCTGCCTTGTGAATTGCTTGGAGAAAAAAAAAAAACATAATTATCACTTTTTGGTTTAAAGTATCTTCCGATGCAAAAAAAGTGGAGAATACACACTTCCATTCCATTTCCATTTGCTAATTTATCTTCCTACAAAAGTAAACAAGTTCCAAAGCAAGCTCTCTCTCTCTCTCTCTCTCTCTCACACACACACACTCACTCTCTCACTCTCTCTCTCTCTCTCTCTCTCTCTCACACACACACTCACTCTCTCTCTCTCTCTCTCTCTCTCTCTCTCTCTCTCTGATGTATGCTGTGTGTTCCTGTTCCAATCTGTTGTCTGTTGGGAGGACAGCTTCAGAGCCAATGCAAAAAGATCTTTAAAAAAAAAAATCCTTGGGAGAAAGATGGCAGGGGAAAAAAGTTTGGACACGGAACAAAGACGTTGTAAACAAGAGGCAAGAAGCCCAACATTGACAGAATATGTACCTCGGTGTGCCATCTTGAGCTTGAGTTTCAGGGTGTCGAAGTCTATTAACACATAGCTAACACTGCTGTGACCGCTGCATCATCTCATAATGGATTTCAGGTATAGCATGCTCTCCTTTTCCATCACGCATTTGCCACCCTTAGTTTTGAGACATGACTGAACACTCAAGTTTGTAGTTCACAAAAATCAACCATTATCAGTATTGTCTTGCTATGCTCTCATTGGTTCTGGTAATGTTTAGCCAGAGATTAAACAATGTTGTTTCTTTAGACAATAAGGCTATGTCACATCACACTGTGGAATGTAGAGTTAGGAAGGTCTTGATACTTAGGCTCTTTTCACCCCTTTTCATGCTACTTACTCCTTCTCAAGGCTGTTGTCCATGTTTACCATCCTGTTCTATTCTGACTCACTGCGTGCCACGTCACTGTGCTCAGTTTAGCATCTGAAGAAGATCTGGTATACCCCCCCCCCCCCCCCCCCAACACCACCACCCTCTCTTTTTCTCTGTGAAGGAGTTTTAATTTAATTATACACAAATAAGTGTGTGGTGAGAAGTGCTGTCCGCTGGGGACCAGCCGAGAGAAAATAGAGGAATTTTAATTAAAGTGGCGATACCTTCCTCCCACACACACAATCATTTATTGACACATACTCATGAAAGAGGAGAGAAAGTCTTCAAATGAGATTTTATGGGCAGATATTGTGCCAGCACATGTGAGCACATATCACTTACCACCTCGCTGGTCTTTAGACAAATAACGAGGCGTCTTCAAAGAGGAATTGGGTTACCTGCACATTAAAGAAGAAGACTGTAATACTAGGAGGCACCGAGGACAAATCAAAATGGATGCCAAACGATGGAATGGAAATGATGAAACAAAGGAGAATAATTATTTTTTTATTTTTTTTTAAACGTTAAGTATGGGGAGAGGGGCGGGGGAGAGAACCCTGGTTTGGTTACTCCTTCTCCATTTCTTGATCCCTACAAATGCAAACGGCAAACTGTATTTTTCCTGTGCCATTGTTTGTTGTGTCTGGATGCGTGTGTGTGTTTGTTTGTTTTTGTTCTGTGTTTGTATGTGTGTGCGTGCATGTGTGTGTGTGTGATGATTGAAGTGCCAGTCTCCGTGTAATTACCTGAGGCGTGTCAGAGCACGAGGCGCAGCGAGCGAGCGAGAGAGCGAGCGAGATAGAGAGAGCCTGATGAGGGAGTATTGAATTTGCACTTCAATTAGAGTGCTTAGAGAGTGTGGACGCTCAAGACTCCGGGGTCCTGACACTCACTCAATTACAACAAGGCATCATGGGAGGTGGGGTGGGGAGGCGGGATGTTTGTTGTGGGGGCAGAGCGGGGGTGGATGTGAGGAAGGTGTGGGTGGACAGGGGGGCAGTGTGGAGGGTGGGAGACCAGGTATCAGGGGGCAGAGGGTTGGGGCGGGGTGGGAGGAGGTGGTTGGACTATTGTTACTTTGCGGGAGGCTAATCCATTTCATGCCGATTTTTACTGGAGAATGGAACAGGAACAAACTAAAACACGAAACTGAAATGACTTGAAATAAATTGAAATGTACTGAGTACATTCCAGTCAGTTTTTTTAATGGATATGGACTACCAGGGGTGCAATTTGATAGCATGAAATTAGGACAAAAGTAGAATAGAATAATCAAAAAGCAGTTAGATCAAGGAGTGTGATATGGTGACACGAACAAGAATGGGTCACAACTGAAAGGAATAGGAGGTATAACTTGGCTTGTGTAAAGTTCACCTGATTAGCGTATGCTTTTCCACTGTTCCTGTTGTGCCTTTTATCTCTATGAATGCTAGCTGGTTCCAGTTACCGTTCTATTGCCAACCTACCAATTAGGTTCTTCTCTTTGAACCAGGAAATGATAGCTTATGTGAAAGTTGGACATGCTGCTCCATCTCTTGGATTTGGGAGGTATTTTCAAGGCATGTGGTTTTCCGAGAGATGGTCTGAAGAGTTCATTAGGTTCGCCCGGCCTCCTCAGCCGCCTCGGCTCTCTTCAAAATGTATCCCATTGTGGTTGCCTGCGCGTTATGGGGTACAGCCAGGTCTCGGAAGAGAATCACTCTATATTGTGACAATGCAGCTGTTGTGGCCATCATTAATGAAGGCCGTTCGCAATGTCCTAAAATCATGACTTGGCAATCTGACATTGGCAATTTCATTATCAATGCTGTCCATATTCCTGGCCATACAAATGTTATCGCTGACGTCCTCTCTCGTTTCACCAGCTCTACCCTTCAGCCAGCAGTTTGTGTGCAGCGCTCGATCATTTTGGACCTGCTGCTAGATTAAATCCCATCCTCAAAACCCTTAAAGAGGCAGCTACAAATGACATGAGGAAGGGGGGTTTCTAAATCCACTCTTAAACCATATGATTCAGCATGGTCCTGGTTTTCTGTTTCCTGTCTCTCTAATCATTTATCTCTTTTCCCAGCATTAATGTCCACAGTCAGAGCTTTCATCGTGTGCTGTTTCAATTTTTGTCACGTTTAAACCGTCTTCCATTCACAAACACGGGATGGCATGGATACAATGGCATGGTTAAATCTTCTCCAAACTGTCCTGATTCGCGTCTTCCTATTACTAGTGATATTCGGCACCGTCTGGTGTCTGCACGAAGAAGAGGCTGCTTTTCGCTCTGTGTAGATCATCTGCTCAAAGCTGTCTTTCTTATGGCCTTCTATGGTTTCCTGCATTGTGGGGAATTCACCACTGAATCGCATCTCTATAAGCACTCTTAGAACTTTTTCCTTCTCTGACATAACTTTCTCTCCAAATTTCTTCTCCAAATTTCTTAAATATACTTAAACACCAAGTGTCGAAGTGTCCTTGAGCCAGATTCCCACTGAGAACCACTCCCGATTGGCAAGGTTGGCAACTTAGAGAGTAGCCTCTGCCATCGATGTATGAATGGGTAGATGTCTGAGGCATTCAGCGCTATATAAATGCAGTCCATTTACCATTTTCTTGTGGCGGTGGTCTGTTCCTACCATATTTTGTTGTGTCGTCCCCGGATGGCCCTGCTCGAAAGCGATTCTGTTCAGGGAGCCCTGTATTCCGGTCAGGTGGTCTTGGCCGCTGGTTGCATGAAAGTTTCCCTCTTTTCTTGTCTTCCTTCTTTCACTCTGCTCACATCCAGCTGGTGGCATGGCTCCAAAAAGAGGTTCTGTGCAGGTAGCCACGTACGGTTTGAAAAGTTTCTCTCTTTGTCTTTCCTCATTTTCCTCTACTCATCCTCAGCTGGTGGCCAGGCTCTGTGCATGTGGCCGTGGACACCGGTTGCCCTGCACAAGAGAGACACTGTACTGGTTGCCCAGTAGGTCGATTGCCCGGCACAAAAAGTTTCTTTCTTTCTCTGTCAGTCTTTCTTTCTTTCTTCCTTCTCCATTCTCCCCTTACTCTAGGAATCTGACTGTTTCCCATTTTCGTTGATGGCCTAGTTAATATTTAGCTTATGCATGAGCTTGAGCTTATTGTTGTGATTCATGCATTTGAGTAATTTCTCCTATGCTTATTCCTAGGGAAGAGGCTCCTGTCCTGTTGATCCGGTGGGTATCTCTCTTTTATATTTCATCCTTTAGAGAAGTAGGCTTTTTGCCCCTGCCTGCTCCCGTTGGCCGGATCAGAGATCTTCTTGCCATTTGCCGAATCGTGGACAGGAGCCTACGGCACAGAATTTTACTCTGCTCTAGAGACTGTCATTCCTATCCCATTTCTTATGTCTGTATATATATATCCCTTTCTTGTAGAACTAAAGACGCTCACCATTGCGTTGTTGTAACCAGGGATTCCCCACAACCTCTTGAATTCTGTTTGAATATAATGGATGGAATTCTGAAAGAGTAATTGTGGTGAAGGAAAGCCTGCCCTTCTTTGATGGTCCATCTACCAATTGCCTTTACTGAGGTACATTTCTAACATGATTATATTACGGTTACTACGCACCATACTGTAGATTGTCCGTGTGTAAAGCCAGTCCTTTGCTTCAGCTCAGTTCAACCAAGTGTCAAGGCATTGTATAAAGTGTACATGCATTTGAGGAACTACACACAGGGTGGTATCTGCAGTGGGAAAGCACACAATGTTCCCTGTCCACTGAAGAAGTTCTGTGAGCTCCTGCTGTGGAAAAGGGCCCTGATCTACTTTGACCCACTGGCCAGCACTGGAAGGCCATACTCACACTAGACTCAAGTGTCTGACAACTGAAGTGCATAACAGATGCAGACAGAATATTTTCTTTCAGGTCCTTGGGTGGCTCTGAATCTCAATGGAAAGATGCTTACCTTGGGGTGGAAATTCACACTTGAAGCACTTCTATAGATGTGATGAATTCATGGTAGTTTTTTTGTATTTTTTAAATCAAGGCCTGCCCTAATGGATTGCACTCCACTTCATCTCCACTTCTCATCCCTTCTTTTACAGAGGCAATGGGAACAGAGGTCAAGGTGTGGAAATATAGACCAGAGCCTCTTCCCCATTCAGCCTCTTCATGGGTAAAGTGTAGAGATATCTGTAAGTGCAGATGGGTGGTTCACTATTCAGAGACTGAACAATCACCAAAACTGCAGTCCAGTCCTAATCTAATAGCAAATACTATTGTCTGATGATAAGACCAATGATCCTGGGTCAGCATTTCCTCTCTCTATATGCTACAGACCTTGAACAGGCTTTTTGGTCAGAGCCAAATGTCTTGCAGGAAAAAATAACACTAATAATTGGGAATAACTGGCTAATTAGGGGAACAAAGGCGAGACAAACGTGGGCAGACGGGCTACTGTCCCTGTTGTCCAGACACATACACACCACCACTCCCCTGGTACCAATACTGATGTTATGAGTCTGTTGTCTACTGAGCGCCCGCCTGAAGAAGACTGGGCCAATTCAGAGGAAATTAAGCCCTGAGTGTGAAGAGGAAGGTCTCCTTGAGAACTTTTGCTCCCACTGTGACATGACAAGAGAAAGCGCGTGCGCAAGAGAGAGAGAGAAAGAGAGAGAGAGAGTCCTCCTCGTAAGCCTAGAACACCCCCCCCCCCCCCATATCTTGAACAACCACAAAAATGGAGCCAGCCCGCAGAAATTTGTGCTATGTGTTTTAATGTCAGTGGTGCGTACCAATCTCGCCCTTTGCAGGGTTTGTTTATTCACTCTCCACTCTCTGTGCCTTTTATTAACATAATTCCCCTTCAAGTTGAAGAGGCTATGCACAGAGAAGAGGAACACAAAAGAGTGGGGGAGGAAAGGAGAGGAGAGGAGAGAAGAAAAAACACAAACGTCAACAACAACAGCTCCACATCAACAGACAGTCCCAGGATGAATTTGCTGATGGATTAGCCAAGGCTGTGTGAGAGTATCTGTGGCCATTTAGAGTGGATTTGTCTGCTAGCTGGCGATAAACCACGTCTTAGCTTTCTTCTGTTCAGCCACGGCGTCCTGAAAAGGAGATCGCTGAAGGACGCTCTTTTAGAATAAACAGGACCACTGGTGGAAGAGAGAGAGAGAGAGAAAGAGAGAGGAGGCGGGTGGGGGAGAAACTGAGGGAAAGTAATTTGGCTGCTTGGCTGCACTTAAAAAGACAATGCGAGATATTATAAATAATGAATTGTAACAGGTCCTGATGACGGCTTTTGTGCTGGGTTAATTACTGACTGTGTTGTTTGCATAAGCAGTAGAGAGATTAAACCATTTCAAAGAGAAAACTTGAAGAACAGAAACACTGGGAAGAGAGGAGGGAGGGAGGGAAAGAGAGGCAGAAAGGAAGGGAGAGTGGGAAAAAGAAAGTTTCAAAAAAGTGTTTTCCGCTGAACTCATTTTAGTCCAGCCAGCTCTCAAGATATGAGACCGATTCACACTTCCAGAGAGAGAAGAGAGAAAGAGAGAGAGAGAAGAGAGAAAGAGTGGTCTTTCTAGATATCCTCACATCACAAAACAATAAAAAGCTTCATCTGGATTGCTGTGAGCCACCAAAGGGGTCAGCCGGCTCTCAGCAATCTCAACACTAAAAGCAGTGGCCTAAATAGACAGGCTATATTGAACATATTTACTGCCAGTCAAATGTAGGCTATACGGCACTGTCTTTTGGAATCTGTTATTTCAACTGAAGTCTTTACTAAGTCCAGCCCCCTGACGAGCACACCAGAATAGAGTTTAAAGTCTAATGTCTGAGAAGTCCTAGTGTGTTGAGTGTCGCTCTCTGTAATGTGAAAATATGTCTGTCAATCCCGGCGGGACAGGATGCTCAGATGAATCTGCATAATAATTAGTTGGGGAATTGAAGACGGCCCCAATCAGATCTTAAGCAACGACAGACAGAAACAAACACTATGTTATGCAAACACACATGTACACACACAGTCTCTCTCTCCCTCTCTCCCTCTTTCACTCACACACACACACACACACACACACACACACACACACACACACACACACACACACACACGCACGCACACAATGTTCACACAAGATGTTCTCAAAGGGAAAAAATAAAGCACAAATGCATACATAAGGGAACCTGACATGTTTTTGTAACACACACAAGCACGCGCGCACACATATACACACACACACACACACACACACACACACACACACACTTTTTCAGTCTCTTTGTGTGTTCTCCTTCTGCAGCTTACAGTTAATAAATGAGGTCAGAGTAGTACAGTATGTGGCTCCCATGGGGGGTGCCAGTTTTCCTGTGTAACATTTCCATTTCTCCAGGCCTGCCTTTCTTTCTCTCCCCCTACCTCCTCACCTGTTCTTTCCTTCCTCTCTGCCTACTGTCCCCCATCTTTGGCCTTCGGTTCCTTCCCAGTACTGCTGTCTTTCCCCCTACTCATCTCCTTTGCCCTCTCATGCTCATTGCATGTCAGTACAAAGTAGCAGCATTGAGTGAATTATGTGTTGGCAAACCAGAAACCTCACACACACACACACACACACACACACACACACACACACACACACACACACGCATGCACACACACAGAGAGACACACACACACATAAAAAAGGGACAGACAGAGAAAGAACGTAAGGGAGAGAGTGAGAGAGAGAGAGAGAGAGAGAGAGAAGAAAAACAAACACATTCACACTGCCTCACATAATCACTTCAGACCCGGCTGCTTGGGTCGACATCTCCACGGAGACCAACCAGTCAGTCGCTGCAGGCCAGCTCTGAATGTCGAATAAATGAAAGACCGAAAAAAAGAAATACTGACAGAATGAAAAAGAAACAAAAGAAGCAGAACTAGGACAGCGGAAGATGGGGGGTGGGGGGGCTGGCCTTCTTACACGCGTGCAATCAGCTTCTCTGTGCAGACCTACCCCTGTGATCCTGTGACTCAGACAGTGCTGGATCTATCATTCCAAACAGCTCCAGGGGTCAAGGTTCAGCTTCCTCTGAGAGGGAATTACATGACAGCATTTGTGACTGTGTGTGTGCGTAAGAGAGAGGGACAGAGAGAGTAGGTTTGTATCTGTCTTTGTCTTTACATGTGATCATCTTCATCGGCATTCTCACAGCTAAGAAAGCAAAACGAGGCACTAAACCTCAGTTAACACCAAACAACAAAGGCCTCAAGTCCAGTATTGCACATCAACATCAAAAGGCGACACATTCAAATGCCTTAATGATTCCTCCCATCAGTAAATGGACTTCCTTTGGATCTCACGGAGCTAAAGAAACTCTTAGGGAGCGACTCTTCTCTCCCATTTCTCTCTTTGCCAATTAGAGGCAACCACTGCAAGACAGCCCAACCACACCACCAAATTAATTTGTATAGTCTGCTTTTGGCCCAGGGAGAGAATAAAGGCTGTGGGTTAGGCCCCTCTAATGACAAGTCTGAATAAGATTAAAGCACTTACACATACCAACATACAGCAGGAGAAAGAGGGAAGAAAGGGGGGAGGAGGGGAGTGATTGTTAAAGCATGATACCATTAAATACTGAAATGCAGAGAGAATCACATACACTTGTGTGTCTGCCATTTAGGACGGCTGATTGATGGAGGAAACACATTCAATTGAAAGATGTGTTATCTGTTTAAAAACACTATGTATACTTTACTCCCCAACCCATTTGTATTCCAATTTCTATTTCAGTGTTGGTTCCCCCAAAACAGCCTGTTGTTAATACAATAAGCCCCTGAGAGCGTGACAATGGTGAGACATATTTGAAGTGAAAGCTGTGTGTGAATTTCAAAGACGACAGATTTTGAGTCTTTGATGGAATTGTGAGTGCCTTTTAGACTGGAACACTAGACAGGAGAGGCATTCACCGCCACATCTCTAAACTGCTGGAATTGTACAAACAGGCATATACAAAAACGCACACACACACACACACACACACACACACACACACACACACACACACTCATTTGTTCCCATTTACTTCGTCAGCTTCAATTTATTTCTCACACCTTTAGAGTGAACAAAATGACCCCCCTCTAATGGTCAAATGATCCCCCCTCCATCCTTTGCCTCATCTCCACCCCTAGATCTATCAGCTAATTAGCGCTCTTTCATCCATTAGCGCCACATCTTAACACATCACTGGCCAAACAAACATCCCCTCAACACCCCCTCACTTAAAAAAAAACCCCAGCAACAACAGAACACTGTGCTCTTCGTTACAGATGCCATTGACTTTTTAATTAAGGTTCATTAAGGTCCCATCAGAGCTGATGGCAGAATGCACAAGGGCGCGGGCTGTCTGCTCACCCTTCTCTCACAATAGGGGGGGGGGGGGGGGGGGGGGGGCAAACGTCCGCTGCATTAGGGAAACGTCCGGAAGCAAAGCACTTAACATTTCACACTGAGCACAGTCCTAATACCTCATCACTGCGACTGGGGAAAAGCTATCGCCATTGTCCTACTTCAGTGGTCCGTGTAGCCTTCATTTTCACTTGATTTGTTCAGCGAAGTTATGGGGAAATAGATATGAAGAGCGAGAGAGAGAGAGAGACAGAGAGAGAGAGAGAGAGAGAGATGCCTGGTTAGAAATGCATGACCTTTAGTCCATCTTAGTCCTTACAGATCCCTTCAATATAAATGGGCTTTGCTGTCTCCCCTCATTCCATCTGTGGCATGTCAGGGCAGAGACAGTAAGGGTTATTACTGGAAAACCTTCATGGACCTCTGTCTTACACACACTTACACTCACACTCACACTCACACACACACACACAACAAGGGGTCATGGAGATCTCACAGCTCATATCTAGGCCGTGAATCTCCACAGGCTTTGTGGTGATACCGTCCAATCCACATCATCATATAGAGTGAGTTCAGGGCTTTGTGGAAGCTTCGCACCCTGCATCTCTTAGCACCAGCGAATGCCTGGGTGGAAAACATGTGCATTTCACCTGCTGTCCAGCCCCAAACTGAACATCACAGCACCCAGCCTTAAAGTCCAACCTGCTCTCACGAGCAGCCGTGACTGTGGCGAATCAGTCTATCACTGTGATCCACTGGATTGCATGCAGCGACACGAGCACGTGAGGAACAGCAAATGGCCTTTGTATTGACTCTTCAGCCTGCATTTGAGCATGGCATGCCACGTGCAAAAAGGGCTCTGGTTCAGCATCACGGGTGTCAAACACGGGCCTCTCACATTCACTTTCAGCCTTCCTCTGCAAGCATCCACCTACACACCATACACATAATAATAAGATCACTCTTTCGTGTTTCAATACAGTTAGGTTTGTTCACACCAGGGGGCTGAGACCGGTAACGCCTAATATGTTGAAGTTAAGCTTCCCTAACCTATCACGATGCGCTAACCTGCCGTCGTCGTGTTATGTTTTATTCATCCACAAATCCCCATACGTGGAGCCCCGTGTCGAGTTTACATGTACGGCTTAGGCACGGGCTAAAAGTGAGGCTGGTGATAACAGTGATCGGTTCGTGCGTTGCCACTCTGGCTGAGGGCACTCAACATGTTCAGTCACACCATAAATCCAAAAGACTGACAGACATTTCCTGGACATATTAGCATAAGTCGGTCAGAAGAGAGGGGAAAAAATGAAAATGGAGTGGTGGTCTCAGCCTCTTGAAGGAGTCGCTGTACAGAAGTCTATTATGGGAACTGTAATGGAGAGCTAGATTTGTTTGTAAGCTTCAGATGTTCCTTTAATTACGGATCTATGAACAACAGTGGCGCTCATTTACATATGTAAATTTGAGGCAGACTGGCAGAACAGATTTAGGAAGTGCTTTCCTTCTCAAAGAGAGAGAGAGAGAGAGAGATGACAATATATGCATCGTTTTCATATGCACAAATACATGAGGCAGCCATCCCTGTATTCTCAGACTGACGGAGGAGCATTGCGTTTTAGAGATGCAACTTTGCAGCTTCGCGCGTCATCTCCAAGGACGTCATGTAAACAGTGTGTCGTGCTGAAACTCGCATTAATGAAGAATTGATATTGCCCTGATTCTTCCACTTTCTCTCTCTCTCTCTCTCTCGGTCCTCTCCTTCTTTCCTCTCTTCCCCATCCCTTCCCTTTCCTCACTTATGATCAGCGCTATGCAGTGCACCACACCAGCTGACAGCCATGGAGGATTCATCAGGGAGGATTTCTGCAGGTGGGGTTGAAGGGCCGCATGCGCGTGTCAGCGCGCCGCTTAGGTGTGCGCAGATGTTAGCCACGCGTGAATCTGCGACGTGGCAGATTAGCGGCTCGGCTAGTCACTAACTCATTTAGACAGCCAGGAGAGGAGAGGCATGGAACAGAGCAGAGTGGAACCCCATGCAGCGCCCTGCCGCCATGCTGTAAGCTGCTGCCAGTGTGTGTGTGTGTGTGTGTGTGTGTGTGTGTGTGTTTTGGGGGGTTGGAGAGGGTTCTTGGCCCAGTAATGTGCTGTCTCACAGTTTCCAAGGCATGCAGCTCCAGACACAGACTGAAATGCACATGGGCACTTTTGGGAATACACACACACACACACACTGGAACACTGACATGCTCATACACAAGCAGGCACACAGAGGCAGACACCTACTGGCTGCTCCATTGACGTCACTGATCAGCAAGAAACGTCCCGCCCGGGGGAGCGTTCTACAGAACAGTACACATAATTTGGCAGTTACTTACACACAAAAACACACACACACACACACACACACACACACACACACACACACACACACACACACACACACACACACAAACACACAAACACACACACACACACACACACACACACACAAACATAACTACAACCACAAATCCTGAATCTAGATTTGTCCCCATCTCCTGTATGACCGACCTCACAACACTCGGTGCTCGGTGCGGATAGATCCTCTTTGCCTTGTGCTTTCTTCTCCTGTTCCCTTCAGCCGCAGAAGACTACCCACATACTCTGGGACAGGAGCTGCAGCCCAGCAATTAATCTCTGCAAAGGACGAGTCAGCCACCAGATGGTCCCATCTCTGCTGGGTTGCTGCATGTGTGTGTGTGTGTGTGTGTGTGTGTGTGTGTGTGTGTGTGTGTGTGTGTGTGTGAGTGAGAGAGAGAGAGAAAAAGAGAGAGAAAGAGAGGAAGAGACATAGAGTGCGATAGGGAAACTATTTGTTACAAAACCTAGTGATTACTTCAGTTGTTGGTCTCGGTTTATTGTATTGTTAACCAGCATCTGTTAAGCTTTCTTCGCTCCACTCTGCCCCCGCTGTGCCTCTGACTGCATCAGCTCTGCCTTGTCAGAGTAAACAACCACCATCTTCATATGTTCTGAATCCAAAGCGCTTTCCCCTCCGCCTCACTTCAGGACCATGGACAGCTCCGGCGCAACAAAAAGAATAAATGCCTCTTTTATTAAAGATACTGTCCCATAGAGTTTTTGTCAAATTTCGGAAGTTGCTCCTCATTGTTATCTAGCTGTCCATTCAGTGTTTCAGCTAAAACAAAAAACCTCGGTGTTCGTACACAGGCCTGGCCTTGTAAACAAGAAACAAACACAGTGGCTCCGACTGTGCCCTAATCTCAGCTAATCAACACGGTGCTCCAGGAACACGGAAGGGAGGTGTGTCATTTGATTGGCTGTTGAGCTCAAATATCAACAACCTTTTGTAAAAAAAAAACTGAAACCGAATTACGGACTCAATCGTTAGTCTAACTAATTGTGGTACCTATTTGAGACTCCTAAAACGGATAGACCTTATGATAAAGGATAACATGCAAAAGAAATGTTATAATTTCGTTGGCTATGAATGACGTGCCTTCCATGAAAATCAATACTCCTTTATGTTCTGTTGGGGATAATGGATGATCGGGAAAAAGGGGAAATGACCCGCATGTCGATCACATGTGGGCTGTGATCTCATAGGCACCCAGTCAGCGGGAAACGGCTGGACCATGAATCTGGTTGAAAAAGTATCTCGCTGGAGTGTCATTCGCCCCTACAGTAATGGTAATACACGAGACAAATGAGGGCAATAACTGGAAATGGGATTAGACTTCTTATAAAAACGCGGATGTGTGAGATTTGAGGCATTTGTCACGGCAATTGCACCAGATGTGGCAGTAGCCCTTATTGTTACTGGGTGTCGACCGCCCTGTGTCGCATAAGCTGAACGGAACGAGGCAGTCGAGAGAGACACCCATTTTCGTAACACCGTGAGGTTATGGAAGAGAGGAGGACAGAATGATAGACAATTTGGAATATTTTAAGAAACCAAAACCATTAGAATAAATCCACTAATGTGTCCAGAAAGAGAAAGTAGAACTTAGGCCTACTGCAATTACATGCACTCTGCGGTCAGAAACAAAATTGGGTGATTTAAAAAACACAGGATGCAATCTGGTGATTGCATCTAATGATGAATGCCTTCATTCCATGATAACCTGGTTATAGCAGGGTGTTCAGTTGAACAAATGTCTAATTTCTGATCCCTTACAGGGCTGATTGGAAACATCTTTCCATACGTGATGGGTAAGTTGGGCGGGCATTTTCATTATCTAGATTTGTTTTGAGACCACAGAACACAGGCAGAGGCCTATTAGCAAATACACAACAAGAGTTTCTTAACCCTTCACTAGGTACTGTCACGCTCGTGTGTCAAGAATGTTGCAGAATGAGCGTTTTAAAGAATATCTGGGCCTATCAAATATAATGTAGAATTTTAGAATATGTTCATCAACAATGCATCACTAGCATAGAATGTTTAAAAAAAACTGCTGAAAGGTTAAGAATGCGCCAATGTCAGCTGCGATTGTGGATTCGAATGGTTGGATAAAACAATTCCTCTAAAACTTTACAAATTGTATTGTAGCGTCGGAGCTGGGTTCTTTGAAGAAGATGACGTTTTTTTGCTTAGGTTGGCAGCCAAGCCTTTTATTTTGAAGTACATTCAGTAGGAAACACTGACACAGAGGGGCAGGAATGGCAGACAGTATACACAACAAATTGGCGACACTGGTGGTGCACAGGTAACGCTAACTAACACACACACACACACACACACACACACACACACACACACACACACACACACACACACACACACACACCATTACCAGAGAGCACACAGATGAAATAGTAACATTCACGTTACACTGGACACAAAAAGAGGGCAATGCACAGGAAATTCTAACTTAGAACACAGTTATCTACAACATTCTAGCACATAGCATGATGGGAACCAACTCAGAGTCACTTTAATAACATAGACGGAAGAGCCACTACCACCCTATTGAACATTACAATATTGTAAAACATGTAATCTGCATAATACGTCCACAGCAGTAAACATACATTATTGTCAGAGAACATAAGTCCATATGCCCCACTCTGAAGTTATGGGCCGATGACATTTAGCCATTAACAGAAAACGATAGAAAATAACACCTTTTTTTTGTTTGAAGACATTACTTTCAACTTTCAGAATTCCAACATGCTTTAAATGACTGTATGATGGGAAGATGGGTTAGTTGGCACGAAATAGCCATCCCTTGAAAATGAAAAAAGTGGGTGGGGGATTGGGGGATTAATAGGTGACATATGAGATGTCCGACTGAAGTGGTTACCCTATCCCTCCCCATCACTTAAAATTCCAGGTTGGCAAAATTCTAAGCTGTCGACTGGATGGCCATAAATGGGCTCAGTCTGCAATGACAGCCATACTGTGATCCTGGTATTAGACCTTAAATCATGTTCTCGCACACGAACAAGGACCAAATAGCTATGTAAGTTTACTGTCAGGGTTTTGTAGAAAAGGGGAGAGAGGGAAAGTCCGACCAGCTGAAATGGCTTTATAAAACGACTATTGAAATTCCAAGGGCGATGCATCACCGCGGCCCACAGTGGGAGGCCAAGGGTGCCTCGGTAATCGCCTGAGCTACCAGGCTTGGGCCATTTCAGCGAGCTGATTGTGAGCAGAGAGCCCCCCCTTCTCCCATTCGTCGTCTCCCGGGACCTTACAACCAGCAGAGGTGGAAAATGAACATTTTCTCTCTCTTCTCTCCCCTCTTACTTTCCCCTGATGTCTTCAAATCACCCGCACACCAGTGACCTACAAAAAAAGTTGCTTTGTTTGACAGACAGCATCAAAGAGGGGATGTTTTTTTTCGAGTTGCAAATAAAGTAGTTTGAAAGTTAACATACGGTATCTACGGTATACAGGGGCTACTGCTACTTCAAACTCTCACAGAAGGCTATTTTTGACAGAGCTAGCTTGTGAAATACATTTTAATTATTGGATGTAGAGACATCACCAAATCAGGTAGAGGCCCATCATTGGGTTATCAGATTTAATTTTTTGGCCAATCAACCTCATATTACTTGTTACTCTCACATGTTACGCTCTCACACAGACCAGTCCCTCCAAAAACTCCCCAAAACTGTGATCCCAACACAACCTTGCAAGGGTTTGTTGTGATTATTGCAGCCAAAAGAAACTTAATTTGCTATGGGAACATTGGGGTGATTTTGAGTTAAATAAAATCAATAGCAAATAATGCAGAAATTCCATGACTTTGCATTTTTTTTTTTTGCAGAAATCAGAGAATCAATAAGAGAAAATTGCAACCCACAATTGCATTTGTGGGAATCCTTGCCTTTGCATGAATTTGTGAAAATGCATGATTGCAAATTCCTGGAGGGACTGACAAACAGATAGAAACAATGTTAATCCTTGTCTTACATTACATTTACATTAGTAATACATACATACAGTACTAATAAAGAGGACCTGTTAGAAGAGTATAGGGGAACTCAACTTGATGACAGAATTTAGTTTCATGAAACTCTAGAAAAAACAGTATAGTATCTCAACTCTTCCACATACTGCTTAGATACTTTTTCCAAATATGGTTTTCACTTCTTAACAGCAGACGTGCTTAAAGTTGTAAATGTATCATTGCGGTTTATACAGCAGTTAGATCCGGTCAAACGATTTATTCGTTTTTGATTGGACAAAAGGCATTCCATGACTGAGGATATCCTGGAACAACCTCACATGGACTCTTCACCGCTGGTAATCACTCCGCTTTTGATATACTTTAACCATTGAATTGTACAACGTCAATATTCCATTTCAGTTTTTCAGAGTGTGGAAAGGAAGCTGATGGAGTAAGGGGAATGTACAAATTAACATGTAACATGAAAACAGGTGAGCGTACAAATTCATGTGGACAAACAGCCTTTCTGCGGTGCCCTTATCCAATCTACCATTTGTTGGCAAAATCATTGAGAAGGTATAGTTTTTAATCAACAAACCGCCTTCTTAATTTAAATGGCTATTTTGATAACTTTCCCTACGGTTTCCGTGCTAATCACAGCACTGAAACAGCTCTCATTAAGGATTTAAATGTCAGACGCCTCAATACCAATACAGGCAAAACATCAGTCCTAGTATTATTGGACCTTAGTGCAGCCTTTGACAATGTTTATCATAACACATTACTATATAGACTAGGACTTTGTTTGATTTTCAGGTACGGTTATCAAGTGGCTCAGGTCATACTTACAAGACAGGAGCTTTTTTGTTGCCATTGAAAACTATACCTCAACATCAACATCCTTGACCGGTGGTGTCCCCCAGGGGTCTTTATTATTCAAACTTGATATGCTCCCGCTTGGACAAATCATTAAAGACATTAAGATTTGTTATTAAAGCTATGTTGATGACACCCACATTTACTTAGCCCTCTCACGTAACAACTATGGTCCATCTGAAATCTTTTTGTCAATGCATTCACCAAATGAACAGTTGGATGTCTCTAAATGTCCTTCAGCTGAATAAGGACAAAACTGAAATAATATTATTTGGGAAAGGTGAGGAGACATTTAGGATTGCTGCTCATTGCGACACAAATGACTTAAAGCAAAGGGCACTGATAAAAACCTTGGTTTCTTAATTGATTTCAATCTCAGTTCTAACAACCACCACATGAAAGCAATAACTAAAGCAGCTTTTCACCATCTCAAGAACATAGCCAAACTTAGAGGCATTATGTCAAAACATGATTTATAAAAACTCATTCATGCCTTTATTTCCAGCAAGGTTGACTACTGCAATGGTCTTTTCACAGCTTGTTAAAAATGCAACTGATAGAGTAGAGAACTCACCATATTACTCCAATACATAGTCCTTCCACTGGCTGCCAGACAGTCACAGAATTGACTTTAAAGCACTGCTGCTTGTTTACACATCACTAAATGGGACAGGACCAAATTACCTCAGATATGTTTCAGCTGTACACACCTGCTAGATCTCTCAGATCAGTGGAGAAAAATCTGTTGGTAATACCTACTGTCAAAACTAAACATGGTGAAGCCTCCTTGAGCTGCTATGCAGCACAGCTCTGGAACCAACTTCCTGATGACATCAAAGGTGCTCCAACTGTAGCCGGTGGTTGGCATGGCAATCTGCTGTGTATTCTGTGACCATGATTCTACTCAGGCATTCACTCAATTCTGACCAATTTAACTGATGCTGTGGTGGAACAAACTTGCCATCTTCTCTGAAGAACTCCTGAATAAAATGTTAAATGCATCTGTACATGGTGTGCCAAGCATGGATGTAGAGAGCGTTGTGAGATTCTTCAGGAATGTTTGGCCAGTACATTGTTGGTTGATCCAGTGAGCACAGGTTCCCCTTTTTGAGGCAATGGCAAAGAGAGACAAAAAGTAAAGAAATTGACGGTCTAGAAAAATCCATTCTGAGTGTGTAGTTCTGATACACACCAGTTTACATGCTGTTGAGTCACATTGCTGCTTTGCACTATTTTGCCTTCTATCAAAATAGTGCAAAGTTATGCATGTCCAGACCACTTCATTATTATCACTGATCAGCACTGCCCTATGTTGAATTAGTCGAAGGCTTCTTTCAGGTAGTTGTTTACGTATGTCTAATATGTAGGGGAGAATAACATTACCTTACTAGAGCAGTTATTTGTTATATGAAATCAGAAATATGACGGTTAATAGGACACACGATAACTAATCAGGCATAGATAATTTACCGTTTTCTTCTCCCAACAAAAATCTATTTGGTTTGCTTTTCCTTGAGTCAATTTGCAAGTAAATGAAAATGCTCCATGTATTGGAATTAATAATGTGCCAGTTTGACCTAGCTCGCGTTCTCCCTCTCTCCCTCCCTCTCTCTCTCTCTCTCTCTCTCTCTCTCTCTCTCTCTCTCTCTCTCTCTCTCTCTCTCTCTCTCTCTCTCTCTCTCTCTCTCTCTCTCTCTTTCCCTCTCTCTCTCTCTTTCCCTCTCTCTTTATCTCAACCCAAAGTGTGTGAAAAACATTGAGACCTTGTGCTTTGATCCCAGCCCCTGTGCAGCTTAGAATACAAATCCAGCGACGCGACAGTGGCTCCGCTCCACCCAGTTCCCAGTGGAGGGAGCGGAGAGCCAGCAAACCCAACACACCGCAACGGGGCAGCGCACCTGAGAGCCGAGGGGTCAGAGCGCCCTCTACAGGCCAACAGGGGGGGAGGGAGTGGGGCTCAATCCCACAGAAGTTAGTTATACCAATCACAGCACACATGCATTCATGAGCAGACACCACAAAGATACACGCACACACACACACACACACTCATGCAACCATACAGATACACTGCCCCTCCCCACACACTCACACACAAATACCCACAGGCACACTCATATTGAACCTACAAGGACACTTGCTCTCATGTAGTTAGGGTATGGTATATATTTCAGTGCACTTCACGCTGTCAGTGATACATTAAAATTACCCAGGAGAGTCTCGCAGCAGATGTGAATCTCACAGGCATCATATATGCAGACAGCTGACATGGTCCATAAGACGAGAGAAAGGCAGTGAGAGTGAAAGCAGAAGACGGGGAAGAAGTGAGAGGGGAAGTCGAGGAAGAGAGGAAGAAAGTTGAGCCCGGCAGAGTGCGCAGGTGTTGGTTGCCGTGGCAGCTGGCGGGGGTGGGCCCACCTGTCTCTGGCTCTCTGTGCCTCCCGCCTCCCTGGCTCCTCTTGGGCGACAGATGGAGTCCAGAGGTTCTGGTCCCTCTCCCTGAATCCAGTATTCCACCACAAGCCTCCCCCCCCCCCCCCCCCCCCCCCCTACAACACACCTTCTGTCCTCCATGTACATTACCCAGCTCCTGGACCCCAGGCCTGGGCGACATGGGGCCAGGGCCTAGCCTCTCCTGCCTTCTGCTGGTCAAGTCAAGCGCTTACAGACAGGGGTCACTCTAGAGATGGTGCAAGTCCAACAGGCAGACTCACACACAAACACAGCTGCCCCCTTGTGGCCGAGTCAGGATCTACTACCGCGTTATGTGCCTAATAGATAGATAGATAGATAGATGGATGGATACTTTATTAATCCCGAGGGAAATTTAGGTCATCCAGTAGCTTATACACATACACAAATACACTTATACACTTATACACCTCACCGACATGCATACATAAATCACGTAACTACATCTGCAAATTGATTGGACCTGGGCTTGTGCGTTTGCCGTCAGCAAAGGATGGATTGTGTCTATATTAAATCTTATCAAGTCAGGTTACATGCACAACAGCGACACAATTTAACCAAAACTTGTCACTGCCTGCCACCCGTTTAAGTCTACTGCCTTTTTAAATGTAAGAATGATCGAGGAGGCATGCCAGTATGCGACCCTACAGTGTGAGAGGTTGTAGGTCAATTGTTGCATTGATCCTGAAGGCTTCTGAATGGGCCACATGTGTTCCATTGCTTTGCATGGGCCCTTGGAGGCCAAATGATGCTGTATCTGTTGATTTATCAGGCTCTTTGTTAACCCCTGGCAGTCATTTGTTACAGTTAATGTCACTGGAAACCAATGACTGAGCGGAGAGAGAGAGAGAGAGAGAGAGAAAAACTACATCGACAGACTGGGGGGAGGGGTGGGTTGTGGAATAAAAAGAAGATGAACCCCCCTGCTGAGAGACACCAAGCTCCACAAGGGAGAATGTATGAGTGCATAAAAAAACCAGCCCCAATCTCCTTGGGGGTTCCGGATCCCTGCATCTGTCTCACTTTCTGAAACAGGGAGGATTTCAGCCCTGCAACGCTTCAATTTACCTAGTCCATCACATCCGCGGATGTGTGTGGCTCTGTTAATAGTGCATCCGACTGAACACAAAGGGCCTCATCTGTGGCGGCAGCCCCGCGCCCAGAAAAACTCCACTCTTTCTCCTGCCTGACGCCATTACGGCTCCTCACGGCGCCATCGGTGCACATCAGCAGCACCTCCCCTGACTGCTAAAACAGGAATTATACAGCGTTCAGCAGGGCCGCTACCACTACTGCTCCTAGTCAGCACTAAATGTGAACTGCAATGGTCTGGTCTTTTTTTTCCCCCTCCCCTCATTGTGGCGTGATACGATCGGAAGACATTTTGTCTCAGTCAAACTGTGTGGTTAGCGCGGCACCACCACCCCAGGGCTCTTGCCAAACCGCTTGACAGACGGTTAGATCTGGAGAGCCGACCGAGGGCCCCAGTGGGGGGTGCACATCACTATGACAACCCGGCGAGGCTTTCGCGAAGCATGTTGGGAGGTCAGTGACATCTCGTTTGCGTTGGCATCGGAGTGGACAGCTGAAGTTTGGGACATTGGGGGAAGGAAGGAAAGAAGAAGAAGATGAAAAAATTTTTTTCGTAACAGTCGGAGTAGCAGAGCTGTGTGTCTGATAATAAAAACAAGCTCATCTCTCACGCAGCCTCACCTGCACCTGTGAGGCCTCAGAGCAACTGCGCCTCCTCAAAGCAGCCATTTCTCCTGTCAGCAGATCACACGTCTGGCTCTCTTTGTTGGCTTCTGAGACAATGGCATTCACTGGTGTAGAAAGAGAACGTAATTACAAAGTCTTTGGAGGCACCCCCCCCACCCCCCACCTCCGCCTCCCTCTGTCGGACGCGCCCAGGGACTCTCCATCATCAGTGAGCGCGTAATGACTCCATGGAGACGCATTTTGGCAAATAATTGAACCGTTATCATTCACGACTTAATTACACGCGCAGGGAATCACGGCGCAAAGGCAGCCAGTCCGTCACTCGGCGTATGGTGGAGAATGGAAGTGAGGCAGAGAGAGAGAGGGAGGGAAAGAGAACGAGAGAAAAGTAAGAGAACGAGAAGTCAGAGACAGAGGAGTAAGACTGACGGAGACATCAAAGGAAGGCGTTTGAAAGGAGAGTAAGGGGAATTAGGAACTTGCTCCATCATGGCTGACTGTTGCTGTCAGAGGGTGAGGCGGTCGCAGGTCCAGGGCCCCAACACGAGGAAGTGTTTAGCTTCTTCTGGGTTGGTACGGGGTGGTGGGGCACAATGCTGGTGGTGGTGGCTTTGCACTAATCAGCCGGTGGCAGCCAGCAGAGCAGGCGGTCTCGGCGCGGTGGCACCCCGGGTCGATGGCGGGTTTGAAGTTTAATGATGCCAGCTGCCTGCACACGCCAGCCTGCCAGCGTTAACGAGCTGGCAGCGGCGACAGCGCGGCCCACCGTGGCACCTGGATGCTCGCCATGTGTAGCACTGCTGGGTGGGTGGGTGGGTGGGTGTGGGGGGACAGAGGAAGAGAAGCAGGTATCTACTGCTCCACAGCCATGCCTGTGAGAGGGTGGGGGGTGGGGGGTAGTGTGTGTGTGTGAGTGTGTGTGTTAGGGGGTGTGCACAGAAGACCCCAGAACGCCACGCAGGGCCCGGCTTCTCTTTGAAGCGCGGCCCGATTTCCATATTTCATTACGCGCCGTTGACTGACAAGGCCCAGCCAGATGTTCTATTTTCAGCTATTTAAATTTTGACCCGCTTTTTCAGGCATGGCGGGGGGAAAAAGAGAAATAAATAAATAAATAAATGGGACGAGAAACACAAGGGTGGCGTGACGGATACGAACGTGAGCAGATGACGCCTGCCGCTGCTGTTCGCTCGGCAGACTCTGTGTCGTTTTTCATCCATGAGGGGAGACTGACGCACGAAACAGAACCATCCGGTGATCCCCCCCCTCCATCTTGCACTTCTGAGAGGATTTTGAAGGGAGCAGAACTGCACTGAGTGGCTTAAAGCCCTGATGCCCCAATTAACCTACAATACTGACCAGACTGTGGCTCGGTCGGTCTGCATTTGCTCCCCTGTGATAAGCTCTGTGGTGCTCTGCCATACCTCCACAAAAGCAACGAGCCGGTTCTTAGTGGGCTTTATGTGTCATGGGAATGCCGAAGCACACCAGCATGTGTCTCTACAAATAGGTGGAGCTATTAATGTGTATTTTAAAAAGAAAAACAACTTCACAGCACCGGTTTCAGCAGAACGGAAAGATATTCTTCAAACGTTAGCTAACGTTGCCTTCAAAGCATGAGTGTTAGTGATGCCAGAGCGACAGTGTTTTTCTACAACCCATTCTCTGTCAGAATGTCCCCCCCCCCCTCCAAAAAGGTCATTTCACTCCATCTCTAATACATTTGTTGTGTATTTTCATCAACCGTTTGTGAACGCTGAGATGGGGAAATCAAATTTAGGCCCGACGTGAGGAAGGTTTTTGTGGTTCTGGTGTGTATCCGTCTTGGCGATGAGCAGCGTGCCATGGGCTGTCATCACAGCAGCCCATCCATCAGGCTAACCCAATCATCGGTGAGCACTTTCCAGCCCCGTAACCCAATCACGGGCAAGCGTGCCAAGCCCTAAACCCAATCACACCTGAGAGTTCCCAGACGAGTTCACAGGCCCATCTGTCAGAAGCACTGAGCGCGTACCAGTGAGGTGCGCCGCGGCCAAGGTCATCAAGGTCACCACTCCCCAGGTACGTGAGGTCATGTCCGCGTGGCCCTGAGATGGATGTGGTACCATGCCAATAGGACAACGAAGAAATGCACTGTGAAAAAACTGCATTTTCCAAAATGCCATTTTACTCCAGTATCCCAGTGTAAAGACAAATTAATTACTAACATACACTAGAGGAATGTTGGAAGAAAAGTTTTACGATCCCAAATCAAATCTATCATACCTTTTAAAATCTATTCATACCTTTATAAAAAGGAATGAGGTAATTAAGATAAATGACCATGCTGACAACTGTAATTAAAACAAACACATGCTACCGAACTGGCAGCTTTCTAAAAACTGAGATATATCAAATTATGCACTACATTACCCTGGATTCTCCAGATAGTTATGAAATTAATATTCATCATTTTACTCTGCTTTGACAGGACACAACCAGCCCACTGTGCTAACAATAGTAGTCGGATCCAGAAGGTTTACCTGTACAGATGGTTCTATCTAAATCTACACAGCTTATTGCTCTACCCAAAGGGCAATCATCAGAAAGGGTAAACTGTACTGTGAAGTGATTTTGTCTGTCAAATTATTTTATGGCTGAACTTTTGTGTCACTGTATGCAGTATCCAGTATTATATATATATATATATATGTATGTATATATATATATATATATATATATATATATATATATATATATATATATTATATATAGAAATAACGATAATCTGCTTTCTTAATCACTGTTGGTGTGGTTAACACATTTTGGTCATTTATAGTAATGCTTGTGGGCAGAGGTACACTGTCAAATTCCAGAAGAGTGGGGTTTGTATGAGACTGGTCAGTGAAAGAACTGGAAAGAGCATGTGTGTGTGTGTGTGTGTGTGTGTGTGTGTGTGTGTGTGTGTGTGTGTGTGTGTGTGTGTGTGTGTGTGTGTGTGTGTGTGTGTGTGTGTGTGTGTGTGTGTGTGTAAAAAATGAATAGATTGAGTGGGTTGCAGGTTCACTATGTGTGTCCCAAGAGGTTGGTGTTTGCATTGACATGCTCTGAATGTCTGACTCCATGAATTTTTCATCCAGATCCACAAACTGACCTTAAATGACCTCTGTGAGGTTCTGAGGTCAAGCTGTCCATCAGGAAGCTCGATGGCTAACACCCAATCACTGACCACTGCTATTAAGGGCAATGATGAATGTAGCTCAGTTGAAAGCATAAATGTGTGGGTATGAAAAGACTGGTGGTTGCTTTTTCATTGGGTCAACTTCTTTTCAATGATCTTTACCAATCCCTCAGTGCACCGAATGAAAATGTTTGTCTGTGACAATATCTTTAGTGTGTGTTGTGTGCGTACATCAAGCTTGTCCATAAATCTCTGGAGACCTTTGTATGACCTGCATCTGCTATTTACTCCATCTCCTGCTCCTCACCTCACTCATTATCTTCTCCCCGAAGCCCCACAGCCACAGCAGCACAAAGGGTTAAAACCTGCACATGGGGTCAAGGGTCATGGAGGAGGAGACACCAGTGACCTTCTGAGCCATCATTTATCTCCTCTGCCCATCTTGTGTGAATTCGGGGGGAACACGGAAGCTAGCGGTCGAATTGTAGCAGTGATGGTAAAGTGTCATCATCCCTTTCCTTCAGTGCTATAGTGAGTCGTGTTGCAGACTCAACAAGAGACTCAATTAGAGCCTTTTTACATAGAGTAACTTTTTCTACCCTGTCTTCTCAGGGAGTTTTTAATTGAAAAAAAAAAGTCCTCATTAGTGAAATACACTTGGGACCGGTGAAGAGAGGATGCACTTTAAATTGAAGATGACGGTTCTTCCCGCACAAGCACCTCTCTAACGTACCCACAGAAGTTGACAAGTTGGCTGCGCCTGCCAGAAAATGAGGTCTCATCTGTTTGCTTCTGACATTCTCACACATTTCATTTTAAAACATTTTTTTCGAACCTTGCTGTTTTTTTTCACTTCAGATCACCGCGGACTCCAAAGAAAAAGTACGCAGTCACTTAACAACTGCAAAAAGAAACAACCTCTTTCATTAGCGAAGCTGTCTGCGCCAACCTTTTTGGAGGCGGGTGAAGATCTCAGATGTGGATTTCTGCTCACTCGCGAAGGTCTCCTTGACATTTCACAGCGCTGCACGGCACTGGCTTCTCATCCTCCGTCCCAGCGCCTTGTCTTAGAGAAGCGAAGCTTGGCCCCTGGTGACATTTACCAAACTCATCCATACATCCCCGCTTTACCACACCTGAATGAGCGCATCAGTGCAGTTCTTACTTGATCTGAGCACAGCTGATTCAGTCAGTCAAGAGGATTACTATGACATGGTGACCGATCAGGTGAGGTGGATCAAAGGGAGATGGAGGATAAGGAGTGAAGGTCTCCCCTGGATGGGTTTGTTTGTCGAAAAAAAAAAAATATAAATAAACAAAACAGAGATTCGATTCAAAGGATATATTTTTTTTGTTAACAAAATGCTATAAATGCTCATAATGCAGACTATAAAATGACATCAGATATTCGTTCTACACAGATGTTTACTAGCTGCTTCCTTGGTCATAATGCCAAGTAGATGTCACCCGTCACGGTCAGGCCTAGTTATTATGGACAGGCCCAAACCTGCCTCCGATAAACTGCGTTGTCTTGAGATTGGCTTGGTGCCGTCTTCCATTCATAACTTAAAAATAAACAAACTGAACACCCTATCCTCTAATCTTAGCACACTGGTCCTGCGTGATGTGGGTGACTTGAAAGTAGGATCTACCGTGTGTGCACGTGGGTCAGCTTGGTGGGAGACTCAAGACTCACTCACCTCACCTAAAGGCTTTGCCACACTCCCTGCACGGGGCTCTCTACACAGCTAGCTATGTCTAGCTCAATCGTTGGTGGTTGGTGGTCAAGTTTTCTTTGGTTGGTGGTTTATCCAAGTGGACACAAAGATGGTAATCCAAACACCATTAGTTCAAAATGCCCACAAGATGGCAACAAAGAGGGGAAACAATAGGGCCCTGCTCCTGCATAAGACCTAACCTATTTGAGAGCCAAGAGAGGGCAGGTGTGCTTTTACCGATCAGCCACAGGTAGTGACGTCACAGAAGGCCCACCTGTACATCAGTCCTATTCCTAACCATGTGACCTACCTTCTCACAATGCTGGGAATCCAAATCAATTCCCACTCAGTTTCAACAAACTGATATCCATGAAATAGCAACCTTTTTTAATTTCAGAATTGCCAAAAATTGTATTCGATACTATAATACTGAAATTGCCTTGTTGGCCAAGATGATTGATGCAAGGAGTTGTTTCTTGAGATCTTTAATAATAAATGCAGGCTGCAAGTCTCCCGTAACTCATTACTGCATGTAAGGGTTAATAAAAGCCCAGGGTTGTAGCTGATGTAAGATGTGAAAAGGACACACACAAACCCTCGGCTGTCCTACTTCCACATGCACTGCAGTCATGTCGCACGGTGCTGACTGTCTGGACCACAGCCAGAACTGCCATACTATAAACAGCAACACATGACAACGTTCAACTGGGAGCGAGGGCCAGGTGATACGAGGAGAAAGGGGTAGCCTGTCTCACGATAACCCGTTGCTACCCTGCGCCATCGTGACATACACTGCTTATCAGGACACCACGCCACAAAACTTGCTAGTCATAACCAGCTATGCAACAAGTGGATCTGAGCAAATCTGATCAGGCTAGTCTGGAGCTATCTAGCATAATACGAATGAAATAATTATTAAAATGGCTAAATATGAGGCAAGAGTATGTGTGTTCTGTCCACTGACAGAATTAATGTATTTATGTCTGAAGTCAAGCATGCAAGGCAGGGTCTGTAACTGCTGCATTATGAAACTGTAAACCAAGTAATCCACCGGACATTTCAGAACTATTAACTAGGTCTAAAAATAAATCCAAAGACATCAGTCTCTGTGTGAGGGAGAAGATTCTCAATTTATTGCTGTGGACCACCATGAAGAATGAGAAAAAACACAAGTTCAGAAAAGCTCAGGAGTTAAAAAGGAGAGAACTTTCAAAAAGGACAAGACAAAGCATTGTGCGATCCAGCATCTTTGCATAAAGAGTCAGGGTTAGAAGAGGGACGAGAGAGACTTCCATTCCATGAGCGAAGCCATCTAGTTTAGGTGTTTTTTTCTCAGCCTTTGGTCCAGCACTGTTTTAGAAGTAGTTGATATGCGTAGCAGTTTAATAGTCAGGGCCTTCCTTCTTCAGCTTAGAATAGTCCAAGTTCACAGCGTAGAACTGCAAGAACAAAAAGGCACAAGTAAGATAACAGAAAAACTTCCACAATAGCAACTAAATGGAGAAAAAAAAACTAAAAACAGGAGTGCCATTAAAATAACAGCGATGAAGAAGAATGAGTGCCTACTGATGAGGAGATTCAAAACACAGCTGGCAATCATCCGAGAGGCAACGCCATTAAAAGAACACTTGCACAGCCCTTGCACCCTTTAGAACTGACTGAAATCCCTCTACTTGACTCCGTTTCAAATGGTTAGCACGGAATGATTGCTTGATTAGATTTGCTACTACGAAGCAAATCAAAAGCCCACGTGAGATAATCCACATCTTAATGGGACGCACTCCTGGATTAAAGTTTAAAGCTGGCTGGGTTTAGACATGGCAGTTGTGATTCTTGCCAACACTACTAGGTGGACTGGGATTTGTGAACGTCAGATCTTTTTGCCAAATGCTATGTCCTTTATGTATATAATTTCTAACCATTCTGACTGTTGTTACAGTCAAAAGAGTATTTCAACTGACTGAAATAGAGGCCATTATTCAGATACCGTCATCTTAATCCAAATAGATAAATATGCGTTGGATCCTGGGCTGCTTATAATGTCTATGACTGGATTCAGTCTGCTGTGCCTATTTAGTTGGCTGGGGACTCCAATGAAAAAAGGTAAATGCTGATTCAATGAATTAACCACACCAGAAACCATGATTTGAATGTCCTTAGATGTTCATGAACATGTTGTGTAATACCTTGTACTGGTAAGTGGGAGCCAATTTGTTCCAGGGCTCAGGGTTCCCATTCCTATTCCAGCTGAATGAATGAATGGATAAAATGATGGAACAAATGAGCTCACAGGTGAATAAATGGACTTAACAATGTTTCCTATGGGGCTCAAACTTCAACCATAAGTCAATATGGTTGCATAGTGTATAACATAAAGGTCAAAATGTCAATGAAAGTCAAAATGATAAAGGCCGTCTATGGGAAAATCAAACCAAAATATTTCAGCAAATTCAGTGTTTAGCCATAAAAGCACTCAATTGCACTACAAATTGTAATTACAACATTAACATTTTGCTCTCATTATTTTAGAATAGTTTCTAGTTTAAATAGTAAGGATTATACGAATTTTATGAATAAAATCCAGCCCTGAGACTTTACCCATCATGAAATGTCATAGTAATGCGGGAATCTTACCTAACTTCAGGGCTGCAGATGCCCAGTCTTGCCAGGTAGGCTGCACACATCACGCAACCACCACCGATGAAAACAAACAAGGGAATAAGCTGTAGTAAAACAAAAGGGAGAAAATTCTTGTCAGCACTTAGACGCCACTTGTTTCCATACAACGTATGCAGGATCTTGACAGCACTACAACTGTATATAATCTGGCATAACCATTTCGATCCCGAAAAAACCCAGATATAATTTGGCAGCATAACATTCTTAATCTTTTTACGTTAGGTAAGTAGCTATTAAAATTACGCTACAAATCAATAACTTCCAACATTCCAGTCTTGAAAGAAAACCCTGTTACCAAGAAAAAGTAGTTGAAAATAAGTAGTTTGTTTTGTAACCAAAGCATAAATCCAGGGGTGACTGCGCTTTTGCAGCCCCTAGACTGTGGAACTGCATCCCCCTTTCGATCAGAATAGCCCCCCTCTATTGACTCCTTAAATTCGAGGCTCAAACCCCACTTTCATTTTCTAGCATTGGGATTCTCCTGATCTGAGTTGATAATTTGTATACTTGCTTTCTGCTTAGTTGAGTGTTTTGTTTCTGTTTTCTATTTTATTGTGATTTAATTGTACAGCACTTTAGTGAAAGGAAGGTTTTTTTTGTAATGTGTCTTATAAATAAGTTTGACTTTGACTTTGTTATAGCAAGCAATCGTGTCCTCGTTTCACCGGAATCGTCCTTGAGGTCACCTATACACTGACGAGACGTCGAGGCCTTCTTTGGCTGCCTGGAAGTGTATCGTTAGCCTAATACGTTTAAGATAAGCCCGCTAATACTAAGTGATATCGTGGTAAAATCAGGGTTTAGCCTACTTATTTGGATAATTAATGTATTAAGGAGTAAGACATTTAGTAATGTCAAAAGCTACATCACAAATACCAAATTGCTCTCTCTAGTGAAACGCCGTAGTTCCAAGTTGACATTCAGCTAACTAAAGCCCATCTAGGGGGTACTCTCTACTACGGTTAAACTGACATGACCCCAAGCCAGTGTCCTACTTCAATCTTCACGTTAACTAACATTCACAAACTAAGCTGAAGATATTTGGTGCAAGAGACAACCCGTTGTCATAGTCACTCATTTATATTAAAACGGCCAATCAACCAGGTTAACAAACCGTCAACAACGGCCTGAAAAACAATTGACGTCAGCTAGCAAGCTAAGTAGCATAGCGTAACTACCTTACTAGCAGGTTGGCTAGCTAGTGTCTGCTACTATCGTGTTAACATCACTCTATTTCAGATAACATTTCTAGTGTTAAGTATCAGACATCGGCCCCCAAAACACTACTTACAGCTGGATGGCTCCTAAGTTGTTTGCTAACCGTCCCAAGCATTTTGCCAGTAAGATATCAGATCTCCCAAAATGTACAGAAAACGCGGCCTACTCGCGACCTACTCACAATAAATGTGGCTAAGAGTCAGGACTGATGAGGAAACCAGTATCACAGGTCCCTCGCATTAGTGCCTGATCATATTCAATCCTATATGTGTGGTAACAGTAATTGCTATAATGAAAACAATATTTTCTATATATGTTATTCACATGACCTTAGCAGTTAGGTATGAACTTTTTCAGGTTCATTGTTTTGAAACGACATGCATGTAGGCATCGCCAAAGATGCCTAATTCTCGAGATCAACCAGATTTATAGGCATAGCTGATCTGAAATCAGCCCACACAACCAGAGTGATGACAGTCCCACGGCTTTAGATGGTTTCTCATCTGTCTTTACTAAAATGTTACTGGAACGAATTTACCCACGTGGACATCACATTCAAAATTCAAAAAGCGTGTTCATAAACTCGCTCCAGTAACTTAAAATGTGGACAGATATTCATCTAATGGAGTTCTTCTAGGCCGTATTAGGTGTGCAAAGCCAACATATCGTGTAGGAATTTTGTGTTATCAGCTGTTTTGCAGGGTTGCAGGTACAGCCTACAACGACTTCACAAGACACAGTTTATATATATAGAGCTCCGGAAAAAATTAAGAGACCACTTCAAAATGATCAGTTTCTCTGGTTTTACTATTTATTGGTAAGTGTTTGAGTAAAATGAACATGTTTGTTTTCTTCTATAAACTACTGACAACATATCTACCAAATTTAAAATACAAATATTGTCATTTAGAGCATTTATTTGAAGAAAAATGACAACTGGTCAAAATAACATACAAGGTGCAGTGTTTCCAGATCTCTAATAATGCAAAGAAAACAAGCTCATATTCATTTTTAAACAACACAATACTAATGTTTTAACTTAAGAAGAGTTCAGAAATCAATATTTGTTGGAATAACCTTGATTTACAATCACAGCTTTCATATGTCTTGGCATGCTCTGTACTATGGGGTATGGGGTCGATTTTGATGTAAAATATAATGCCAATAAGAGTGTGGTAATGGTCTGTAGAACTAAGGAGGACATGGATATTAAGTTCCCTGCCTTTCATCTTTCTGGGCAAGCTCTGGGAGTGTCCAATAGTACCAAATACTTAGGGCACATTATCACAGACACGTTGGAGGATGATGCCGACATGTTCAGACAGAGGAGATTGCTCTATGTCCAAGCTAACATGTTGGTTAGAAAATTTCACCACTGTACATATGATGTTAAAATGAATTTGTATAGAGTCTACTGCACCCCTCTCTATACAGCTCCACTCTGGGTGAATTACAAGAAGGAGAGCTTGCGTAAATTTAAAGTAGCCTATAATGACTGTCTTAGGACACTCCTGAAGAAACCCAGGAGTACTAGAGCCAGTCAGCTGTTCTGTAATATGGGTCTAACCACCTTTATGGCCTTGCTGAGGAACCTTACTTTTAAGTTTATGAGTCGGCTGGACTGCTCTACAAATTTTATAGTTGATCTGATGACAGACCCTGGCCGCAGCTCTGTCAAGTACACATCTAAGATCTGGGAACACTGGCATGAGTGCCTTTTTTAGCCCTTCTTTCCTTGTATATTTAAATGTATTTATGATTGTATGTATTTATATGTAATTTATTGATTATATGTATTGTGCATCTTCCATGTGGGCCTTGAGCCTGTAATAAAGTTTAATAATATAATATACCAGTCTTTCACATTGCAGTTCGGTGACTTTATGCCACTCCTGGCGCAAAAATTCAAGCAGCTCGGCTTTGTTTGATGGCTTGTGACCATCCATCTTCCTCTTGATCACATTCCAGAGGTTTTTAATGGGATTCAGGTCTGGAGATTGGGCTGGCCATGACAGATTCCTGATGTGGTGCCTTCATCTACACCTTCACTGACCTGGCTGTGTGGCATGGAGCATTGTCCTGGTGGAAAAAACACTCGTCAGAGTTGGGGAACATTGTCAGAGCAAAAGGAAGCAAGTTTTCTTCCAGGACAACTTCGCACCTGGCTTGATTCATGCGTCCTTCACAAAGACAAATCTGCCCTATTCCAGCCTTGCTGAAGCACCCCCAGATCATCACCGATCCTCCACCAAATTTCATAATAGGTGCAAGACACTGTGGCCTGTAGGCCTCTCCAGGTCTCCGTCTAACCATTAGACGACCATGTGTTGGGCAAAGCTGAAAATTGGACTCATCAGAGAAGATGACCTTAGAAGATGACCTCCAGTCCTCTTTGGTTCAATCCTTATGGTCTTTTGCAAACCTCAGTCAGGCCAAGTAAAACGTTGTACTGGAAGAAAACTTGCTTCCTTTTGCTCTGACAATGTTCCCCAACTCTGAGGAGTTCAGTTCTGCCAAGCTGTTCCTAAGGGCAGTTTGTTCAGATTTCAAAGTTTTCAGACTCAGTTGGGTTGCGATGCCATTGGTTCTCAGCTCATTCGGGTTAATCAGATTATCATCCTCACACCAACCCTGGTTTGTTTCTCTAAAATTGCACGTATGTATAACATGGACCATTAACCGTCTTAAGAGTGCTCACAACACAGAAAAGAAATAAAGTTATGGTCGTTAACAGTGCATTGAAAGCAAAGGCAGTGATTCTTATAAGCCACCGTCACTGTCGCAGGACTTGGGTTGAGGGGGTTGTACCTTGTACAACTATGGTTTGCCAATTAAGTTCAGAGCGATTTCTTTAATTGCATGGTCGTGAAGTTACATAATTCTGACAAAAACATGACACACAACCACAAGAAGACCCTTGTCCAATCTTGGTTTAATGTTGAGAGGGTGTTCAGATTTCAGAGACTGGATGTTGTTGGCAGATCTGCACACAATGTTTTAGGCAGATATCAGCAAGAATGGAAATATTCAGGCATACATAGAGGAGACAGATTGTATGTTCTAGACTTCCTTTTTAAAAGATCTACTGTAATTCCTCTTACTGTACTTCTCAAAAAAAGAACATTGTTTATTGATTATTTGGGGATTTCATCTCATGGACAGGGCATAACCATTAAAAACCGAGTATAAAAAATAAACATCAAGAAATTCTATCCAGTTTGTAATTTTTTTTTTATGTGATTGCAAGGATGTGAAGAGATTTGTGTGTTAAAGCATGATGACCCAATGCCCTCATGTACCAAAGGTGACGACTACAAACGAGAAAGCATTCTGTTGCGTTCTTGTGGTATGAAAGGGGCTACATCTTCCAAGAGATTCAAAAACAACAATCATCCAGATAGCCAGGTGGGTTACTCCGTCTCAAGCACACATGCTTTTAGGGGAATAAAGAGCCGTGGTGCTTCGTCCATGTGTGCTTTATGATTCTTGTTTCAAAGTACAGGGGAAATGCAACAGCTAACAGTGAAGACATCTTTGACTAAATATGTTTCATGAGAGACCACGTGTATGAAACACATACAAAAAAAAAAAAAGCCACGTGCCCACTTTCGACAGACTCAAGAAATGCTACAACAGTTATCATAAGACTTACAGCACTGTGTACTGTTCAAGATATCGTTCCTCAACTACAAAGAATTAAAACAAAAGTTCCTTTTATACACACTAAATGAACAGATATATGATGATACAGTATATGATTTAGTGTACTTTCAAGCAAGAGTGGATGAATCCCTTGCTTTGCTGATGAAGCTGACGTGATGGCAGTGATGGCATATGCATGAGTCCTGTAGTCTTAAACTGGTAGCCATTGCATTGAACCACATTTCCCCAAATACATCTGTTATGGTCTGGGGTTGACTTAGAAATGAACAGCCTGTCCAGTCACACAAGGCCAGTCGATACTACACAAATTTGAGAGACCACACGAATGACTGGCCAAATTGTTTTGGATGAGATGTATCTGTGCCCACCACAGGGGCAAGAAGAATGGAAAAGGAAGTGTGGAGAGGGTCCTATGAACCTCAGCCAGAAGCAGATGCAGGACTTAATTCCCCTCAGCTAAATGAATGGAGTTTTTTTGTTTGTTTCCATGGAGCATGGCTACGTGTGATTCAGCAGAAGGCAGACAGATTGGATCACTGTCTGTCAGTCCATTGCACGTGCACACGCACGCACGCACACATATGCACACACACAATCTCACTCGCATCTCCAGCTGTCCAATGCTATTATGTTGTCTTTTTGGTCATCTTGCCGAATTTTGCATCCAATCCAAGACCTGCAGATCAAAAAAACAAAAACACCCAAATGTGAAGACAGTATCTGTATCCACGCTGCACCGAACCTACTAGCCATTTCCTTCCTATAAAAAACGAGAAACAGAAAGAGCTACACAGATGGATGTTTTCTTTACCAGTTCACTTACCCATGAACACCAAGATTGTTCCGGTCCACTTCATGTCAGACATAACGTTGCCAAAGAGCAACACGGAGCCCAGGATGGTGAAGAACTTGCGCGTCGTGGTGATGATGGAGCAGGTCAGGGGTCCAAAGTACACCACGGTCATGAAGATGAAGGTCTGAAAGAAGAGGGTGAAGACAGCGTCATGTTACTACAGCAGGAACAAAAACCAGACAAATGTGATGAATGGTCTTGACTCAAATTAGATTTAGAATAACAGTAGTGAAAGAGATGTATGAAAGACCTTCCATTTCACCCTCTCCAGACTGGATGAACTGCGTGTGTGTCTGAGAGGGCCACCTCTAACACTGTGGTGTGTGTGTGCAACAAATTAAACACACACACACACACACACACACACACACACACACACACACACACACACACACACACACACACACACACACACACACACACACACAAACACAAACACAGAAGACTCACTTGGCCCAGTGCACTTGTAAGTCCAAACAGCATAATGTTGTAGATGATACTGGGATAGCGGTCAGCAAAACCCAGGAAGTCCCAGACCTCACCAGTCCACAGCACCCCTGCAAAAGGGGAAAATAGGATGAAAAGAGGGAGGTGAGGTTTTGACACACTGTTCCTCTGATGTGTGCACACCTAGTGCACTCACTTTCATTATTCCCCTATTCCCTCATTAGCCCTCATTATTCTGGGCCAATGTTTATAATACAGTCACCTCAGTGATTTCATCTTTCATTTCATTCCAATCAAGCTTCCTCCTTTTGTTTTGGGTGGGGGGAGGGGAAGGGGGGACAGAATAGACTGAAATTATGTCATGTCCTGTGGAGCTTTGCTGCCCTCTGGTGGTTGTAAGGAGCAAGAAGAGCTACAATAATACATGGCATGCACTCAATGCAAAGAGCCATTAAAGGCAGGTCAGAAACCTGCAGTTTACCCAGGATTACTACTGCCATTCATTTCAACAAATGACCCAAAACTAAAAGGATACATGTATGACAAATGTAGCTGGACGAATGGCATTACACTTTCAGATTCTTCCTGTCCTTCAGAACTATATATAGCCCCCCTGCAATATCCATTTCTGAAATAATATAATAACTAAATCCCCCATATTAGCCTGTAGCTAGGGAGCTCAAGTGCTAACAAACTGAATAAATCACTTCTTAATAGTCTCACCTAGACCCAGCACCAGGATGGACCACAGGTTGACGTTAAGCATCATGTGATTGGCTCCTGTCTGGTAGCGAGCCCTCATGTGATCCTGGGACACACCAGTCAGGCCATCCAGGGTCAGGGACAACAGCTGCAGCAGAGAGACAGAGAGTGCAACAAATGAGACACCATGGCAGAAAGGGTGAGGTAAAACACAGGCTTAGCTGCAGCGCAACATGGCCTTGACACTAAAGATCTGGTCTAAAAAAAGGCTCAACTGAAGAGCTTCACCACCTGGTAAGAGAGATGTGGAAGAGGGGCACATGGACCTAAATAAAAGGCATGTAGTCTGAATGGCCCCGGGTTTTGGGTAATCAATGATGCTACCAGTCAATAAACAGCTACAATGTTAGAACAAAGTTATGGCCCAACGATGCGAGAGAGAATTGAGGAAGCGCTCTGCTGTTTTGAGTCCCAGCTGCTAGAGCTCGTCCTTTCATTTTGAGTGCATGTGATGACCCGGCTTAGTGCGGTGCATTCAGAGTCCGTTAGGAGAGCAGCTGTGTCTGCCGTCTCACTTTCAGAACCGGTACCACCACAGAAAGAGCAGCATATGGCTGAGCAGTCTGACAGATGGAAACGGCTGGAATTGACTTTCAACCACTGTGGCAGAAATCTTCAAAGTTCCCCTAAAATACTGCTGACGGCTGTTCAGTTTGCACTTAATGGTTAAGTGGGGGGAGGGGGATTCACGTCCGTAAAGAAATAGAAACTGCTACTGTAGCGGTCACTTACTCTCACCTCTGGTGACGGTTGTCTTATGTCAAGACCTAAAAATGATAATGGGCCTGACAATCTGTTCATATTCTGAGTGAAAAGAGTACATTATGGAAGACATTTTTTCTTTTTAGCAGAAGAGAAAAGGCTATAATTAAGTCTGTTTTTCTCTTCACAAAGGCATAAAACATTACATAAGATCCCACACCTCTTTTATATCTGTGAAGAGCCATGAGCCATCATTTCCTTTGAACATGCCGTTCTGGGGAATTCCTGCGTTTACTGTTTACAGAACAATGATTCCCACGAGGATAGAGCAGGGCATTAAGGTAGTGACGCTTCATTTCCAGCTTTAATGATGAATAGCTGAACATGACTGTGCAGCTGTCCAACTGCGTGCTAATTAGCTTGATGCTGAAGACCAGACCAGCCTCAGATTCATCTTGTTCTACTAGTGCAGCAGGACGTAGCCAGGGAGGTGAACAAGTGTGCTATTTGGGACACTACCTCAGGGAGTGCATAGAGATCATTATCTGTCGTGGCCCCTCAGTGCTGTATCAGGTAGCAGCTATTGAGAGGGGTAATTAGTTTTAGTTTTTTAACTCAGAATCTAAGAGTGGGATTGCAAATAGAGCAGATGCTCACCAGCAGCATCTCTCCGAAACCAAATTGGTGCTCGTCCATGGCTGATCCCCCTTTGTTAGGCTTGTAGAGGAAGAGGGCCACGCCGCTCACGATCAGCACCACACACAGGTACTTGGCCAGGGGGTACTTCTTCCTCAGGATGGTGACACCCAGGATCATCACTGAAGAACAGAGACATGGAGACACCCGAGTGAACGCTATGCCCTTTTACCATGCAATGCAATACACACATTGTATGTGAAACTACAATGCTAGTTACCCAAGGGGATTAGATAAGGTTTATTTCCATGACAAGGAGACACTGAGCAGCCACATGAACATGTGTTTGCACAGGCTGACATGGCCTTTGGACAAGCATGATAAGCTTGTACTGAATGAGCACATGTATAGCCCTGTCTTAAACTAAACTAACTAACTAACTAAAACTGTCTCCATATTAGTCCTCTCTGGGGGACATCGTGCAGATGTATAGACAGTCAACCCAGCACAGTACATATGATTCATGTCTATAAAAACTCCAAAGAAATACAATTTGTGACACACTTTCACACTTCAAAATATTGGGGCAAAAGTTATCAGGCATTAGTACTACATGGAACACTGGGAAACTGGATTCTTGCACGTGTGACAAAGTAATCTATGCTTTGTCTATCAGGTTGGACAACAGCATTGCACAAGAGCACACATAGTTCTGGGAGGTACAGTCTTGCTTTCCTTCCTGTTCTAATCAACGTACGGATGCCCAGTTCCACATGTTTACTTTTTATGCGGTAAGTATAGACTGTGCAATAGCTGAGGTTAATATAATTTGCCAGCCAAACATAAAACATTCTGAAGACAAGAAAATGATTGCTTCATTACTATACATAATTGTGATCATCAGTTACCTGGAATCGGCTTGCAAGATTTCCCCAACACCTTGAAATATTAACAGAAGGGGAGAAAAAAAGAAAAGGAAACTCTTATAAAAGTACACCACATACATTTGTACTGTACAGTGTGACCAAAGAGAGGAGTGGAAAAGATCAGGGAACATTTACATTTACATTTTGTCATTTAGCAGACGCTTTTGTCCAAAGCGACGTACAAGGGAGAGAACAGTCAAGCTAAGAGCAATAAAACACCTAATAAATACCTAAAAAAAATACTACTTTACATAAGAAATAGAAAAACGACCTAGAAAGGAAAAGGAAGTGCAGGAATGTAACTGCTGAAGTGCAAGTTAAGCACTACTCAAGGTGCCAGTTAGGAAGGGAGGTGCTCTTTGAAGAGTTGGGTCTTCAAAAGCTTCTTGAAGGTTATGCAGGGAGGGGGGTTTGTTGGTTTGGGGCTCTGCTAAAGTTGAAATATGGGTCATGGAGGTTTAGTGAGACAGCTAGAGTGGGTGTACTTAAATTCATCCATAATAGCATGGTGGATAGGTCATTATGCACACGCATCCATACATTGGGTTTGACTGTAACCACCTTTACAACAAACAAATAAGATGGCCTTTGCATGCAGTTTAGTAACTGTCTCATCCTTACAGTCCTCAAAAATACACTCTTACGATGCTTTCTTTGACAACATGTGTGTATACAAACAGACTTAAGTAATCTGAACTTGTTTAAGCCAAAGGCAATAAGCACCTGTGTGGGGTAATTGACATACTGCAGGGCTAGATTGCTGGACACCATGGCACCCAGGTAAGACAGAGAACACGCCCCATAGAGCCAGTTCTTTGTGTGGTCTTGTCTGGAACCCTCAAAAAACTGGATCACTGTGGAGGAGAACAGAGGAGAGGTGAAAGAGTTCAGCAGGTTGAATAGAGATGAGAAGGGCACAGAGGCCTAGGAAAGGAGAATACATTGGGGGACAAAGGCAGGAAAAGAGCAAGAAGACAACTGCAAGAACAAACAGACACACATTTATTACTCTGAGAGAAGTAACATTATGGACTTGATGATCAATCGGTTCCTTAATCTCTTTGTTTGCCTAAAAAAGAACGTTTTAAACTGATTGTATTGTTTATCGGCTTAGCAAATGGAGTTTATAATGAAATAGCGTACATAGTAGTGTAGGCACACACAGACACAGGTGTCAACTCAGTATGAGAGAATAGACAAGGCTGTGGGGTGGCAACGCTTACTTACAGATTTTGGCAAATGCAGCATTGAAGATACACTGGATGAACACTAGTGTCGTGGCATAGCGAAATTTCTCTTTCGTCTCTCCCTGGCCATATTCTCCTCGCGTGCTGAGGAAGCAATTATATTATTATGGGGCTGTTATAGATACATATATAGAACAAACTGGAAATATAGATAACTGTAATTGTGCGGTGAATTCTGACAAAAAAAAAAGCTGCTGAACCAAAACTCAAGGACAATGTATCTGGCTCAGTCTACCTTTGTGCAGACATCGTAGATCAGCATAGCTTCTATCTACATGAATGTAGCTAATCTACGTAAAACCATGGGCCAAGTAGAAGCGTCCACTGAGAGTCACCAGGCAGTGACTTTAAAATATCCTATCATACATCTGATGTCTACTATTGGATGATGACATTTAATACAGTCACTTGCTGGCTTGCAATCTAGGTTATATGTCAAAAGTCATCTGAGCGAACGTGTACATCTAGGAGAGAAAAAGCAGTTACAAAAAATCACAAGTGTACGCAGACAGTCTGCTTTTGATTGTTTAAAAAAGAATAGTTTATGAGAAATGTGTAATTTCAAGCTAGGAGGTATTGTAACAAACTAACACTTGCACAATAGCTAAAAGCTTATCCTAAATCCATCAACTACATCCATTGATTTATAATAACGTTAGGTTCATAGCATTTCGTGCGCAAAAAGTCACTACCGGCTATTGCTGCGAAAACGTTTTCTTAGATGGTTAGCTAGGTACACTAACGCTAGGTAAACTAAGAAAGATATTGACAGCTGGCTCGTTGAGATTCAATGAAACCTGACGTGTCTCTATTGACATTAGTTGTGTGAGGTTGCTAGCGATAGCGCACTGACTCAACTTACATTGTTTCTTGGAGTATGCCATAGTAGAAATAACATACAAAAACTCCGCAAAAACAGATGATGAATCGTAGTCTTTCATTTAGCCATAACGGTGCCTTCCCGTCTCCCTTCCCCTCGGTCATGCTGTCGTCTATCAGTGCTGGTAGGGTCACAGACACCGCTCCGCTCCCTTGGCTCCTCAGACCCACGTCTCGCTCCACTATCCCCGTTGTCACAAATCCGGAAATGGTGACACTGTTAGGCACCCCAAAGGATAGCCCGCAGTCACAAAGGATGAGTGTTTATCTCTGTACCTGGTCTAGCGTCTGATTGAAATGTCCAAATGTCCTCTTCCTTATAGAACTGGCTTTCTATTTAACATCTCGGCTAGCTTTGCTGACTGACATGCCATTTTCACCCAGCAATATCTCGTTTGGCTTGTATCTCCCTTGTAACGGCACTTTTACTAACAGAGCACCAATGCTCCTATTCAGCGGCAACTTGGAATGTTTTCATTGTGGTAAGGAGCGTCAGCGATTAGTGGAGATGAAGGACCAAACAACGCAAGGAACTCCTCAGAATGTGCCGGTGGGCTTAGCAGACTGGTATGCAGCGTTTCCTAATTGAATACATGCCATGGAACCGTATAATTAAACAAGGATCATGGAACTACTTCATCCCAACGTGGCGGGTCCCACGAATTCCATGCGCGAAATACATGAAATTGTTTCACTCGGGCGGTTTAATGTTGAAAATGGAAATGTAATGACATAAATGCAGTTGACTGAATATCAATGTGTTTCGTCTAAAAAAATGTGAGACAATGGTTGCAAATGGACGTATTGTAATGTTGCGAACACATACCGACACATACCACAATAGTTTACCATTACTTTTGACATGGCACTCTGCTCGGGCTACTGAAAATATGGGGTCTTTCTTTAAACTAGTGGTGCTGGCGCTTACCGTTTTTTGTGTGTTGGGATGTGGAGAATGTTCATTGGCTCAGATAGACTTAACCTCAGCGACTGAACGAATAGGGGGCGGCGCTTCTTGCACGTACACGTGCTTTAGGGGAATGAAAACAAGAGAAAGGTTGAACCTCTGAAATTACACACATTTGAGGAACACATCATTGAAAATACATCATGCAAAGTAAAGACTTCAAAGTTGAGAATCGGTCTTTTAATTCATCCAATCATACGAATTATGAACACAACTGAACACTCAAGACAGCCTGAACACACAGTTCCAGTACACAACAGATGAAAAATATGCTACAGCAACATGGAAGAAAACCTTGAACCACCAACATGTAAACATTTTTCAAGCAAAATCACTGATTGTATGGAGTAGCAAAACATTTCCCACTCAAAACATAGTCTTAACTATATGTCTACCACATTAAACACATGACTGAAATGTGTTACAAAGAAACAGTTTAAACTCAAAATCTATATGAACAATACTGATGGATATGCTTGCCTTTATAACACCCCAAAATACACTACACCTTCAAAGGGTTTTTCAAAAAGGAAAGAAAATGTCAAAACCACCAAAAGTTTAAGTGCTGACAAAAAGCAGTATGTTTACCCTCTGAGAATGCAGCCCTGATGTACACTACCCTAAAGCCAGAGTTGTGAAAAATACATACAAATACGCATATTGTTTTACAAATGCAACAGCCGAAGTGAACATCGTAACAATGACAATAAAGAACCAAATATGACTTCTCACTTGCTCCTCCAAAATGGCTGTACTGAAACTATGGTCCAGATCTTCCATCTGTCCTTCCCAAACAACCATACCGATACAACTCAAACTGGCAATCTAAAAATAAAAAAAAGTGCATCTCAAACCCTGAAAAGACACCTCTAACAATTATTAAATATGTTTTATGAAACGTCCCTTTCATATTTTTGGCTTTTAAAAAGAACATCATGAACAACAAGAAAAAAAATGAAAAAGGCACCAAAAATGCGGGTCTGTAGGTATAGTAGCACCATGGCTACAGTAGGTTGCCACAGGTTCCACATATGTTCACCTATGAGGAAGCTCCATTACAAAGCACTGCTCATCACAGGCCCTTCATTGCTCTCCAGTTTGTACTGGATAAATCATTTGAGAAAAAAAAAAAACACTACATTCCAGACAGTTTAACAGAATACTCAAACATTTAAAAAAAAGAAAACGACTCATACCACATACTCTTCAACAATTGAAACGTTTTTGTAGGTTTGGCCAGGGTTTGCTACTCAGGCTAATGGAGAGACACAGCTTCTCTGTGTCTTATCCATGACATTCATAACTGCGAACTGTGAACGATTAGCTTATGGTTACAGGTGAACAGGGAAAGATACCGAATAAGCTCAATAGACAGCAAAGCCTGAACGAAACTCACCCTCTTAATTATGCACCACCTGTTTTGAACTAGCACAGAAGGGTGTTAACAATGTCAGAGAAAAATATAAAATACTCAGAGTGGAGCAAGGTTTGTGAGATTTGGGGAAGCCCTCTTAAAAAACAATAGCAGCCCAGTCCATGTATTTGCAGAGAGGCCAGTTTGCTAGTGCAGGAGTTTCATAAGAGGCTCTCAGTCTGCCAGTCTGTGACTCTTCCTGCTGGATGAGCTGAGTGCATCACCGTCTTCAGTCCTGAGGTTGCCATGACAGCCTGACTTCACGTCACGAGGTCTGGTCTACCGTTTGCTATGTGCCAAAGGGATAACCAGGCCACATGTACTGTATGCATTTGACCGTTTGAGAAATATAATGCTCTACTACAGAAAATGACACAGTGGCACAAAAGCATCTGTTCTTGCCTTACTGAAAGGCCAATTCAGTAATGGTCCTCTCAGATTTCAGCTGAGAGTGACAGGAATCAACATCCAATCTAGAGCACAGAGAACGGACACAAGGAGGTTGTCCTGAGAACGATATACCGTCTAGTGCTTCAACACTGTGTGTAAAAAAATCTTCCATGTTTCCATTAGCCGTGCTGCTGCTTGTGATTGTTTTTTTTTTTAAATGCGTTTTCTCCTCTATAAGGTTTAATATATTTTTTGGGAGCAACAATTTATCACTAGTGATCCAGATGTCCGTTCGTATGTGTATACATTTAAAAGCTCTGTGAAAAAAAAGAGGAGAATATCATCTTTCATCTGTTGTCCATCAGTTCACTACTGTTCCAGTTGTGGTCGATTCCCTGCTACATGGTTGAGCTGGTGGGGCCCTCTGGGAGGGGCCCACTCAGGTACCCACCAACAGCATGCCCTGATGCTGTGCAAGGGGTGGGGCTTTGTCCTGGGCAGCCAGTGACGGGTGAGACGGAGAGGCCGCGAAAGAGCAGGTCCATGGAGGGGAGGAGGGGTTTCAGAAGACTGACGGGGCAGAAAGCGGAGCCTCCGTGTGGGGTGAAGTTCACTTTGTTTGGGTCGGGACAGGAGGGTAGAAGGAGGGGTTCCCCCTGAGAGGAGGCTCTGAAGAGGGGGACACAACAGTCAGTGAGGAGGGGGTTGGTAGAGGGAGAAAGGCAGAGACACATTGACAGCGATGGAAACTGGTGAGTGAGCTGACTGTCAAAGTAAACATTTTTATAAAACTACTGAATTCAAATATAGTCCTGTGATGGCCTACTCACTACCTGTTTTTCCTTAGTAGCTGTGGCCAGAGTATGATTATATGGTGAAGTTATGAGTAATTATTGTGTGTGTGTGTGTGTGTGTGTCTGTGTGTTACTCACATGGCCTCGTCCCACACGCGCACTTTCTCGCAGCCCTCTGGGGGCTCCCTCTGGAAGGCGTAGGTCTTGTTGGGCCGGGGGGAGCACGAGGGCAGGAAGGAGGAGCACAAGGGCAGGAGGGAGGAGGGCTGCACCTCGTCAGGGGGCGGAGAGGGGGAGGGAGTGGGGCTCAGGGTCACACACTCCACCATGTCTGAGGAAGGCACATCAACCCAAACATCAATACCCGTTACACCATAGACATATATATATGTAGACACCGCACTGCCTGCTAAGGCCTGTTGCTGCAAAACATCGACACATCTACCATATTGATCAGGCAAAAAACTACTAAACCAACGCAAGAGTGGGGAGCTGCATTTTCTCTGGCTAAAAAAACACTCTTCACATGCACATGTACATGCACATTTCCCAACTGATTTCCATAGATGTTGTTTGATGTATATGTCTATGCATTACACTCATCAGCACCGGGCGCACACAACCCCTGAGTGACAATCAGTCTGCCAACAGGAGAGCTCTCCTCTCACTCACCGGGGTCAGCCATTGGACAGGGGGAGTGGGAGGGAGAGAGCTGGGCGGGAGAGGGGTCGCTCTGCGAGCCGCTGCTGCACCTTTGGGATGGGACAGGGGCGCGGTGGCCATCTGGTACCTCCAGGATCTAGCAGGTAGGAGAGAGACCGAACAGAGTCACAAAAACAGAGCCACGCAAATCTGCTTGGTTTTGCGACACACACGTGCTTCTAATGCCACACTGGCAAAAGCCAAGCGGTAATGTTGCACATCTTGTAAACAAGTTGTCAACTGTATCCCAGACAACACCTTGTTTGGCATGTGTCAACCATGCCGAAGAGTTATGGCGGTTACAGCTGCCGAAGAAAAGAGACAAGCTCGTGACACCCAAAGAGGGCTATTGGGTCACAGGAGAGGATGGACAGACACGCATGGTGGAAAAGCCAGACAGCTCACATCTAGACCCTGTCTGGAGAGCTAAGTGCGCTCCTTCCTTAAACAGCCCTAACCAGTCCTGCTGTTCATTGTGAGAAGTGAGTAGAAACAAACACACATGAATCACCATAAAAGTACAAACATCAGTGGATTTCAACTGTAGGCACTGGTGTGAAGGGGATGTTCCATTCTCCATTCTATTTGATGTTCAGTTAACATCCCTGGAAGTGCACGGGAGTTTTTACAAGTACTGTGTGTGTGTGTGTGTGTGTGTGTGTGTGTGTGTGTGTAAATTCACCTGGTGCTGTTCCTCTGGGGTCTCGGACACAAACACTCCCTCCAGCTCTAGGTTGAGCCCCTCCACGCTTCGCCTCAGCCGGGGGGCCAGGCGACTCAAGGGGGTCAGAGGACCCGTCTGTGCGGAGGAGAGAGACAGAGTAAGACTGAATGCACAGGATAATCTGTGTTTATGTGAGTGTGTGTGCATATGCATACAACAGCATACCTGGGTGAATGGATGCGTGTCTTTTTGTGTGAGCTATATGAGAGTATTTGTGTTTGGAATTTCTGCTTTTGTAAATTTGTAACATCAGTCATAACTCAATGATATTATACAGTATATATGATATATATATATATATATATATATCCCATACCTCAATCAGCCTGTGAGGAGGTGCATATAATATAAAAGTGCACATGTTAGCTAAATTAGCACATATGTGAGTGATATGTATGTGTGTGTTTGTGTGCACACAAGGATTGTGTTTGTATGTGTGCCAGGGTATGTAAGTAAGTGAGATGTCAGCTCTATGACAGAAGATCCTATAAAAAGCCAGGCCATTTTTAAATCTCTGTTGCGGGGCTAATCAACAGAACAGCGGTTAAAGAACGCACACACGCACACGCACACGCACACGCACACACAGACAGACACAGACACAGACACAGACACAGACACAGACACAGACACACACTCAGTGCTGGCATACCTGTGTGGCTCCAGGGGCATGGTTGCCAGGGAGTGGGTGGGCGGGCCTTTCACTGCTCCCTGCTGGAGGGGCGTGTCTGGAGCGCTTCTGTAGCGAATGGCGTAGCTTGGCTACCTATGGGCGGCAGGGAAAACCAATCAGTGAGGAAGGGGCGGCAGGGAGAACCAATCAGTGAGGAAGGGGCAGTACTGCACAACAAGCGGTACAAGTCCCACCCAACAACAGTTAGCTGCTTCTGGTTTGGCAGGTGTGCAATTTCCATGACTATGTTTTAGTCACGCTATACTGTACTACTCCATGCAAAGCTGAGCTTCTGCTTTTATCTCCCAACACATTTATAGGTGGAGATTCCCAAGCTGGGCTACAAAACATCAGGCCCATTCGGGGTAATGATCTGCCCCATGCTTTGTTTTTTATATGTCAATACAAGCTAGATGACATTCAGTATATGAATGATTGGCCTGGACCAAACTTCACTGTTTGATTTTTAACTGACCTCCTTAACTAGGTCTCTTATCTGATTGTTTAACGGGACGTCCTGTCTGTATCAACAAACTGTGACAAGGGGCTCACTGTGATAGTGGATTTCATGTGTTCATCACCAATCTCTTCATTTGCTAACAACGGTACCTATATCCAAATGGCACAATATAGATTAAACGGTACTGAAATGTAACAATGTAACGCCACAAGCTTTAACTATGCCTTGTTTTAAACTAGCATACCTTGCTATTCCTGTTCAAGGGTAGCACAACTCTCCCTGTGCCATTTCTAAGCCTATTGTTCATGGTTACTTATAGCTCTGTGTCAGCACAGAATTAAAGTGTTGTTGAAGTATTCAAGAAATAAAGTTCTTAATGCGATCATTATTCATTATTCTGAAAACACTACCACTATAATCACAGCACACCGCCAGTGCTCACCAAATGGGATTAATTCATAATCCTCCAGTCAAAAAACATTTTAGCAAACATAAACATGTCACTAAGGAAGAGCTGTGTTTACTTGCATATTTCATTACTGAATAAAACAGCCAAATGTAATGGAGGTGTTTCAGCTGTCAAAAGTAATATTGTTGAGTAAAAGCTTTTAGCCTCAGATTGAGCACTGGGCCTGGAGGAGGACCCTGAGGGGAGAAACTCACCTCTCTAAGGTGCTCTGCACTGCCCCAGGATGCTGAGCGCTTGTGGCCTCCACCTCCTCTCCTCCCCCTGCTGTCCTCTGCCCAGGAGCTGGGAGTCTGCGGAGAGATGGAGAGAGGGACAGAGAGAGTTAATGACACAGAGAAAGAAAAAGAGGGTGCGAGTGAGAGACAGAAAAGTGAAAGGAATCATTTAGGTAATGTGTTGTTTTTCAAATCTTGGTTGATGGTTGACACAAAGGTCAGACTGTCATGTAAGACACAGAGAAGGTCTCGCCAGGTTTTCACTCGACACATGCAGTAGACCAGCGGATTTCACAAATGAACCAAACTGCCTTGTTGAACTTCTGTGCTTGGTACCCATTCCTGGTGCCCACAGACCAAAGCCAGAGGTGAACTCACTTTTTGGTTCAGGATTATTCATACAACTGCATGCAAATTGAAGAGAGACAATCTGAATTTGTGAACTTCGGATGCATGATCTGAGTGTTTCCAAACAGATTTGGTTTGATACTGAACTTCAAATTCAGTTAAAATTCATCTTCATAACACAAAATATACCGATGCATATGAATATGAGGACCTTATTTTGGTTCTGTCCATGTAATGTCTAACGAGAGGACTTTTAGAGAAACTATCTGTTGGTTTTCCCCTAACCTCTCTGATGACAAAAGGGCCCAATATGTTACATGTGAATTTAGGACAAAAGTGACAGTTTCGTGACAACACACACCTGTTTCACACGCACAGCTGTGTCAAGACACATATACACACAGTACTGATCAAGATATGCCTGCTGCCTATTTTCACAACAACACACAACTGCACTCAAGCACAGAGTTAGCAGACAGTCTGTTAAATTCATTCATGCATTTAAAGCAGAGAGAGAGAGAGAGAGCGAAAGAGAGGGGGAAGGAGAGAGAGAGAAAAAAGACCAGTGATGCCTGTGACATACCGACATAATCAGTCCTCTCCCCACAGGCCCTCCCCCGACACCAATAGGAACCAACTGGAGCAGGTTTTCCCAGAACAGGGTCTGCGCTGCCTGTTGCCCAGGCAAGGCTTCTGCCTCTCCAGTCCTGTGTGTGGCTTGTTAAACACTCCTGAATGCCACTTCTCCAGTCCTGTGTGTGGCTTGTTAAACACTCCTGAATGCCACTTCTCCAGTCCTGTGTGTGGCTTGTTAAACACTCCTGAATGCCACTTCTCCAGTCCTGTGTGTGGCTTGTTAAACACTCCTGAATGCCACTTCTCCAGTCCTGTGTGTGGCTTGTTAAACACTCCTGAATGCCACTTCTCCAGTCCTGTGTGTGGCTTGTTAAACACTCCTGAATGCCACTTCTCCAGTCCTGTGTGTGGCTTGTTAAACACTCCTGAATGCCACTTCTCCAGTCCTGTGTGTGGCTTGTTAAACACTCCTGAATGCCACTTCTCCAGTCCTGTGTGTGGCTTGTTAAACACTCCTGAATGCCACTTCTCCAGTCCTGTGTGTGGCTTGTTAAACACTCCTGAACCCCACTGAGTGGTTAGTCAACGTCGCAGTCCCACTTCACAATCTAACAGACAGGAGGGTTACTCAGCAGAACAGTAGATGCCATCGGCAGGTCCTTCCTTCTCTTCTCTAGAAGTCTATCTTGACTGTTTGCCACTGAGATCTTCAGTCCGGTCCTCTTTCACACAATTCCTCTGCCCTGGGTCTGCTCCCCGGTGTCCAATCACAGATGGACCAGTTGTGGCCAAGTCCACGCCGGTAATGACAAAAAAAAAAAAAAAGAAAAAAAAAATACACCAACTCCTCTCCTCTGATTCTTTTCTCCCTCCTTCCCTCCCTCCCTCCCTCCCCCTCTCTCTATCTCTCTCTCTCTCTCTCTCTCCCTGCTGAAGTGTCCAGTCAAAAATACCTTACGGTTTTGAATAGTGAGGTCATGAAGCACTGCAGTGGAGTCGTAAATGTGACACACACATTAACATGACAAATACAACCGGTCACTGTGCGCCCCCTCCACACATCTCTACCCTTGAGGAAACCGAAGGAGTGAGCCACCCCACCCCCTCCTCTGCTCTAGCGGTTATGTGAATGTACACCATCATGCGCCCCCCCTCCTTTTCTACTGGCCACCCTCAGATCTCCGACCCCCCCCCACGCACCCACCCACCCCCCAATGACTGCCACTCCAGGATCACGGGACCCGGTCCTATAAACAGCCTTGTACTCACAGTCCCAGGAGACAGGCGACGGGGTGGATCAGTGTAACGTTTCACTCAAATTTCCCCCTGCAGGGTGTGAAACTGTGTGTGTGTGTGTGTAACAGAGAGACTGCATGTGTGTGGATGTGTGTGTGTGTGTGTGTGTGTGTGTGTGTGTGTGTGTGTGTCTGTCAGTAACAGAGAGGCCGCATGTGTGTGAGAGTGAGAGAGAGGGAGGAGAGGGAGGGTGGTGAAGACAATGGCATGTTGAGTGGGTGGCTGGACAGTAGAGAATGTGTCTGGGTGATGTGTAGTGCGTTACACAAGCAGACGCTTTTGTGTGGCGTGTGGAGACTGAGTGACAGGGCGCTTGGAGCAGAGGCAGGAAGGATGGGGCTGGGGCAGGGGGGGGGGTTGTTGTGTTAGACATGGCTGATGGTAAGATGCGGGTTAAGCTAGGGTAGGGTAGGGTCGGGTCACAACGAACAAAACAAAACCGTCTCCTCATTTGGCAGCCCTCCAAGTAAGCCTCAACAGCTCTGCTGCTGCTTCTAAGAGGCACCTGCAGACTGCAAACTACAGACACACTCAATGCAACCTCGCCCTCTGTTCAGTCACCTCTTTCAAAGCAAAAAAACAAAAACCACTCAGCCATGTACACACTTCTAAGAGCCCCTATGCTGCAGATGCCATGTTGGAGCCATAGCTGCCATGATGGGACACAAAATGGCCGGTCGGTCACTGCACTGGCTTTTCAGTTTCACACAGGCCATCCGTCCTGGGGCTTTCCCGTCAAGGATTGGTGATCACACTTGGATTAAGCATCAATAAACGCAATAACGTGTGCTATGTTGTAACACATAACATCCATGAAGGATCAGTAATTACACTGTGAGCCAATGGGAGCTCTCTTTGTGCTACACATTGCTTCGGGTAAACTATCTGAGAAATAATTTTATAATTATAATTTAATTTGTAATTTTTTTTACATGTGAATATCACAAACAGAGCAATTATAAGGAGACGTATGGATCCTTCCAGATTGCTAGCTAGCTCTGTGCTGCCATCTTCACAGTCAGTGAAACAAAGTTTTGCAGTGGACTTTGATGACTAGTATCTGGTAGCAGGGATTCATTTGACTAACTGACTGGTCATTACAGGCACCCACACCCAACTGTCATAGTGACAGTGTTTGAAATAGCTGAAACAGTTGAAAATGTTCAGTGTAGTCTACCACTTGATTAAAAGCCATTTTGTATACCCCAGATTGCAACATTGCAACAGGTAGCATTGCCTTAAAGAAATCTGAAGAGCCACATCAACAGTAACATTAATTTTTTTTTTTTTTAAAAAACACTCACTTGGTGGTAGCTTGTGAGCGTGTGAAAAAAAGAAATCCTCAAGATTTTTGAAATGTGTCTAGGTATATACACCTTTTCACTCACCACTTTGGCCAGCAATAAAAAAAATGTCCTTTGTGCAGCCCTCCATTATCCATGACCTTGAGCAAGACCCACTAGGTAATCTAGGACACTAGATTCAAGACCCACTAGGTAATCTAGAAGGACACTGGATTCAAGCTGTGTCTCAGATACGACTCCAATTCATGTCAGAAAACACCACTATAGGGTTACTGTTACGCCTGCACTTACCGAACCATTTCCACAAAATATCTGTTTCACATCTGAAATGTATAGCATCATTTGAGTCAGGGACGGTTAGTGCTCTGTGTGCCATCAACACTGTGTTTACTTGTCTTCCGACATTGTGAACGAAGCCTTGCTAGTAGTAAAATGTACTGGTCATGTTAAGGCATAAAAGGCAGCCTTGCTGGCATTTGTCAGGGCAACAAAGGAGGTATTTGTCAGGTACTAAAGCAGGTGATTGACTTAGGATGTATTCCTGACCTGTGTGGCCTTATCATTATCGCTGGTGATGTGCGGCCCCTCAGGCTCCTTGGGCCACTGGCCCTGCAGGTAGGGGCCCACCAGTGTGTCCAGAGACAGCGTCCGATGGAGAGACGGCTTTGGAGGCCTGGACTTATTCCTGTCTGTTGGGCAAAGACAGAAAAAGTGAGCTGTAGGCTATAAAGAACGGCGGTATGTTTGACAGGACATAGAGGTCAACCTTTCCTCTATATGTAACCTGCTTTATTTACCGGTTTTATGCATGCATACCTTCAAGGGTATATGAACATTCTTAAGCGAATCGGACCATTTTTACTGGTAACCTTTAGGACAAAGACACTACCCCTGACAATAGCTGTATAGTAAGTTAACAGCTGGTTCCACATTCAGCCTAAACCGTTCCCCATGTGGTGTGGGAGCACAGGTAGTGCTGTGCGCTGCTGGCAGGTGGAACTTTTCCATGTGACGGCCGACAGGGGAGGAGGGGCAGTTACTCAACACCAGGCAAATGCTTCTGTTTGGCCTTTTCAGCCCCCACTCCATTTCTCCACAAACACACACAATCACCACAACTACCTCCCTCCCTCCCCCCCTCATACGACCAAACAAGACATCAAAATAAACTCAGTAGCCCCGAGCGTAGGGTTACGCAGCGATGGGAGTCTGTGAACAGCCAGCGACGTGATCCAGAGGGTCAAGGAAGTGGCCTTGACTCCCAGCCTCGCGCTCAGTGTGTGGCACATGCCAGGGTGGTCAGGAGGGAAGACTCCGCTATGTGGGAAATGCTCAAGCATCTATGTCAGATATCTCAAACGCTTGTTGGCACGTTGGTTTTGATTTGCTTTTGTTGGACTGAATGACATATTATTTTATTTTTTTTTGCATCGCTAACACAACAGCCTCAGGCAGCTGGTAGGCTACTGAAATGAGGATACAATGAATTGTGGTCAAAATGGCTACTAGTCTGTCAGCAACTGAGATGACATACAGGACCATATATTTTATATTGATGATGCAGTCAGTATATGACTGGAAACTACTTGCAAGATCTGGTGTGGGTTGGGATGAGTTTCCTTTTGGTGAGATGAATGTACAAATAGGTCCACGTACCATCATTGTTACCATAACCATTTATACTAAATTGCAGACTACTACAAACAATTGTATGTAGTTGAAAGGGGTGCTCGTGAATGCAGAACTGGATAGACTGGGAGCTCATGTTAACTTCTAGTACTTCAACACTAATTTGACATCAGACACACACATTCAGACACACACACACACACACACACACACACAAAGATCACCACTTGGTTCCAGGGTGGGGGATGGATGGTTCAGGCCAAACATTCTTGTGGTGAAACTACTTTGTTGATTTGCAATGGAATAAATGCATTAGCTACCACTCCACACACACATTTATCAATTCTCATATCAACTTTCAAGCAACGTTGCCATGATTAGTTGGAATCTAAATACAGGAGGAAACACAAAAACCCATATCTGAGGCATACATTTTATTTCAGGACGTCTCAAGTAGTTCTGATCAATATTGCAATCGTATTTACCTGTCTTGGCATCTTTAGAGTGTGGCTGTGCTTTGTTGTGGAGCTGGAAAGGAATTGTGGCACGAAGAGGCAGCAGACCAGGGTTACCTCCCCGCACCATTCCGTGACTACACGACATCCCAAGTGGAGTAAGTTACAAACCCGTCGACAAGTTCCACGTACAATTGAGAAGGCAATGTAAGTGCCTCCCGAGCGTTAACAGCTTATTTGCGAAGTGACAAGCGTTCACTTCATCTGTTAAATCATTTCTATTATTTTCTATTAAGCGAGATTCTGTCCTTGACAAAATCAGCTTCCAAACTTGAGAGCTAACGTTAACGTTAACTTGGCTAAGTAATCTCGCTAGCTCTCAGGCTAGCCAACTTCTTTGTGATTGTAGCGATAGATTTTCACTAAGTTTTACCTGGTACGAAGACTCAGTTGTAACAATACTAATACCTATGGAAATTACTAGGAAAAATCGGATTGATTCACTCTCAATCAGTTTTGAATTCTGTGAAATTCCAAGGCAGACATCTATCCACTGTAACGTGTAGATACGGCCAGTACTACAAACTCTACACTGACAAGTTTCATACACATACACACACTCGTGTCCAATTTACTCACAACGGGGCGTGACTAGAGGCATACTTTACATATGGTTGGTTGATGAAAACACTACTTTGGTGCTATTGGCTACTACCGAAATCTGTCATTCATCATTGTCGGTAGCCAGTCCCAGTGTCAGCGCCATAGCCCCGCCTACGCTGTTAAAAACCCATTGCAAAAAAGTTCCATAGAGTTTCATAAGGGTTCTGTACCAAGATCTGCAAGATGTATGAGATCAAAAAATGATTCAAATAGGCGGCAAATACCGCAAAAAAAACAAAACACAAATGTTGGAGGGCTGGAGAGTTTTGAATATGGCCCTCATTTTATAGTGAATTTTGCCAGACCCAGGCCTAACGAAGAACACTTGACAGACCCACACATATTCCAGACTTGTAGTGGATGAGGCCTCAGGTCTTAGGTCTAAGCAATGCAGGCCACACAGCACAGTTACTTCACAACAAAAGCGGAATTCTAGGCTTTTTTATATACCCGAAACATAAAACCAAAAATATAAAAATTGTGACCAGTTTTTTTAAGACTCTACACATCAAACGTATTTCAAGAGTATTTCTCGAGAGCGGATTGAGAGAAGATTGCAGAGACGAAATGATCCACTAGAGGTCAGACGTCTTGCAGTTTATAAGATAAATCAACATAGTTGGCAGTGTACACTAAACGCAACACAGTGGCCATCAATAAACAAATGAAATAGTGACCGTTTTATGAGACTGTAGAATGACATAATTCTACTATAATAAATCTTAAACCCAACAGTGAAACCCAAACACAATGTTTATTCATCAAGCGACAAATTAATAAAAGGTTTTAAAGGGCCGACTCAGTTTTCTGGATAATGTGCTTTCCTCGTGGTTTATATATTCTTTTATCTTTCAATGTAAACTGTAATTAGTACAACTTAAATCTGGGCTGATTTCATTGAGCACAGGCGAGAAGTAATGATCAAATAGACATCCCAAATACTCTTATTCGTTTCAATCCTACATTTATTTGTCAACTGACAGACCAAACAGAAATCATGAAAAGAAACAATAACAATAACTTACAAGCTTGGATTTTAAAGTATGATTCACTTTTTGTCTAGACTGATACAGGGTGGTTGGGGAGTTATCAGAAAGGGGAGACAGGATGGGGAGAGGCTGGTAACATGTAGGACAAGGAGGTGGTGGTGGTGGTGCAGATGAGATGGATGGGCAGAACTTCCAGGGAGGTGGGAAGGGAAGGGGGGAGGGGCAAATCCACTCGTGCCCAGTCAGAGAGCACCCTAGCTGGGGGAAACGGCAGGCGTTGGCTCCTTGCTGATGTTCACCAAGCACTCACTGGACTTCAGGCTGGCCAAGGACTTACAGCTCGGCAAAGAGGCCAAAGAACCACACAGGCCCAGCATGGAGGGCGTGTAGTCTTTCCCTTTATATGAAAGGAAAGGGAAAGAAAAGGAGGAGTGGAGTGGACAGGAAGAAGGGATAGTAGAAGAGAGGAAAGCGGAGAGGAGAAGAGAAGAGCGAAAAGAATACAAGGGTTGTTGTTGTTATTCCTCTCCCACATCGCAGCCTGCATGACGACACCCACATAACTGGTACAATACGTGTATTATGGAAAAGGCAGGTTTCCATATGTATGTCAAATACCACATGTAAATCTTTGAACATGATAAATTGAGTGACGCGTGCCAATGTGGGTTTGAGCATGTGTTTGAAAAGCTGTTGTTCTGGACATATGTGACAAAGTGGGAAAGCAACAAAATAGCAAGAAAGAGAAAGAGAGAAAAGAAAGACAGAGAGACAGACAGAGACAGAGATTTACCCGTTGTACACCAGGCAGCATCTCCATTTTGTTTGTCATCTGTCTTCTGGGATTCAGAGTTCAGGCTCACGTCAGCAGAGAAGCGATCCAAACTGTCCAAACTCCTCCTGAGTAAACACACACACACACACACACACACACACACACACACACACAGATACACTCACATCTTAGATTTATTTCAAATTTGTTCAAAACATCCTGCTTTCTGGAAACCTTGTGCAACGTATAGAGAATTCCACAAACCTCTACTTTACCCAATTCAGTACACTAGAGTAACTCCCTGGATTTTCCTCGGTTTATAAAACCACACATTTTTAATATGGTCTAAAAAAGCTTTTTGTAACAGAAGATGTCATTTAGATGAAGGACCCATGAAAAACACACTGAAAATGATTTACCGACGAAACAGCTTGAAATCTTTGTGGTTCTCAGAGGATCTTACGCAAGGCCATTGGTTGACCAGAGGGATGGACAGGTTTTTGGCCAAGTGGGAGGAGTCACAGGGGATGAGGGCAGTGCTGCACAAAGGAGACAAAGACAGGAAATGCAGATCGATCTCTCTCTCTCTCTCTCTCTCTCTCTCTCCCTCCCTCCCTCCCTCTTTCTCTCTCTTCCAACATAAAGTCAGTGATGCCCGTGATTGCATATATCAGCATTACTAATAAAGTGTAAGGATCTGAATACAGATTTCAAGTGTGTACAGGTGTGAATATCTCTGTGTGTGTGTGTGTGTGTGTGTGTGTGTGTGTGTGTGTGTGTGTGTGTATGTGTGTGTGTGGACACTCATGAGGGTATTTTCTCACAGCTGTGCCTGGAGCTCCAGTATGATGGCCTCCAGCTCCTTCTTCTCCAGCTGTGTCTGCATCTCCAGCTCGTGCAGCCGGGAGCTCAGCTTCTTGTTCTCCGTCTCCACGTTCTTCAGCTGGGACTCCCGCAGGCGCACCAGCTCCTCCAAGTAGCCCTGGATCACACCCACACCAGAGGAGAGGAGAGGAGAGGAGGATCACACCCACACCAGAGGAGGAGAGGAGAGATCACACCCACACCCACACCACACCAGAGGAGAGGAGAGGAGAGGAGAGGAGGATCACACCCACACCAGAGGAGGAGAGGAGAGGAGGATCACAACCACACCAGATGAGGAGAGGAGGGGCTCAGCCAGAGACACAAAGGAATGGTGTCGAGAACATGACATTCATTCAAGGCTATGGCCAGACAGACACAGAGAAGAGGCTGACAGAAAGACAGACTGAAAGACAGAGAGAAAGGCAGAGAGACATCTAAACACTGGTACAAATATAACCATACCATGTGAATTAGCCACAGCAGACGACAGAGACCTGATGAACTAATAATACCTTAATGGTACAGTACTGTAGCCATGTTGAAGTACAATGAAGGACTCAAATCCAAATCACCTCAGTGGCAACCTATGACATGATGGCCAGGGGCCAATGGTGGTTTTAGTGCATGGATTCCAGCCCACCTTCTGTGCGTAAACGATCTTGAAGCGCTGCTCCATCTTGCGGCACTTGTTGCTCCAGCTCTCTTCGTCCGTGACCAGCGGGATGTAGGGATGCTCGGGGACGCTCTCCTCACTGGCGCTGCTGTCCACGCTGCGCCGGTCGTCCTCGTCGCTCAGGTAGTCGTAGCTACAAGAGGGGTCGCCGTGGAATAAAAGAAATCATGCACAAGATGAGCATCAGATTCACAGGGACGTAGGGTAGTAGATGGGGCTTATGGGGGTTGAATGTCTTTATTTGTGCATACAATCAATACTTATACGTGTCTATGTAAGCACATCTAGGGATTCCAGTGGCTATGTAGCATCGTGGATTTCCATTTCTGTTTATACATTTGGTGGTCTCGCTGAAAACAACAACCAAATTAAGTAACTGTTCATAAGAGCCAACTTCATTATAAGTGACTCATGGTGACTCATAGTACCCTCCTAATTGTCTGGTCATTACTGCAAATTAAGGGCTTAATAGGTAAAGGGAAAGTGCCGAACTGTTTATATGGACATGCATGACTAAGACTAGGACGTGTCAGCCTCCTCACAGTTGATGGATTAAGATTTTGTTGTCATGTTGTTTTTATGTTCCTCAACCTTTAACAGTAGGACAGAGGACATTAGTCATGCACGGAGACAGACAGTCGCCATAGTAACAGTGCATCTCACACATCCAAACAGAAGAGTGCAAAATAGAATTCATAGCCCCTCTAGAATGGAAAATACATTAAAATAAATGACACTATAAAATTATATGTTATAGCATAAAGACCCCTAGTCCTACTAAACCTGCATGTTATTGGTATTTGTCCTGACACAAAATACACAAAGTACTTTTTCAAGCAGGGAGGCATATTTAATAGTTTAATCTAAGTACTCCAAGACACTGGTGTGTGGAGTGTGGAGTACTGACCTCTGAGTAAACTTGAGGTAGGGCGTGAAGTCAATGACAGCGGGAGTCTTGCCATCCAACACCTCCCCCTTCAGACAGAAACTAAACAAGAGAATTCATTGGAGTGAGTGAAAGAGAGAGAGGAAGACAGAAATAAAGTAAAGGAGAGAAAGTCTACCTAGAAGAGAGAAAAAGAGAGAAAGTCTACTCTTCCTAATTAATGTGGTTAATTGGCTTCACGCTGGATCTGTGTGCCAACCTGAAGTCGATAGCACTTAGTCCAATGAGCATTCCTGTCAGAACCGTGGCCTCCTCCCTCAGCATGATGGCACTGTCCTCATAAAAACGCCTATATTTGACAAAGGGGGACAAAGTCAACAGAGAAAGAAAAAAATGTGAACACTGAAAAATGAAGAAACACTGAAAAGTGTTTCTGATATTTTAATGTTAAGTTTTTGCAAGGCAAATGTATGTTTTTGCCATACATAGTTCACACAGTTTAGACCGTTAGCATTGTGTGGTGGTCTTCACCTGGTTGTGCGGTTGTCTCTCAGAGCTGTGGCCACATACTCAGCAAGGCGCTTCTCCATCAGAGCGACACGTATCCACGCTCGACCCTGTCACCCACAGAATGGAATTCAGAGATGTCTAACTGTAGCCGTTACTCTGCTGACTGTTATACCTCCACACCCACAGGGCATTCATACTCATGCTCATTTCTCTGGATCAGTTGCCACCATGTCAATTGGAATGATAGGAAATATAATTGGACGATAGGAAGTAGAATGGCCAGACACACACCACACCCCTGCTCATTCTGTTTACTTGCCTTGGCTCTTGAGGTGCTGATGTTCTCAATGTTCTCAATGCTGCTGATGCAGTTGTTCTGCACTTTGCTGCACGCCAGCCGGATGTAGTCCCAAAAACTCCGCTGGCCATCAGAGCTGAACCAGCTGCCTGGACCTGCTCATGGGACACGTGCAATAGATTACATCTGCCCACAGGACAGTTATGACATACTCCTTCAAACACATGCATCTGCCGACAGGACAGTCATGACATACTCCTTTAAACACATGCATCTGCCGACAGGACAGTTCTGACATACTCCTTTAAACACATACAATAGATTACATCTGCCCACAGGACAGTCATGACATACTCCTTTAAACACATGCATCTGCCGACAGGACAGTCATGACATACTCCTTTAAACAAATGCACACGCACGCACACACGCACGCATGCACACACACACACAGACACAAAGACACACACACAGACAAACACACAGACACACACAGACACACACATTGATGGTAATGATGGGAACAGGATAGGGATTTGTGGCATGAGGCCCTAATGCCCACCAACAGATGGACTGTAATTTGATTACTGGCAATTGCTCTAGATAAACTGGCTCACTCATACCCATCAGCACCAAAGACCAAAACCTACATGCGGATATAATTCTATGGAGGTTTGTATGTCTTTGTGTGGATTTACGTGATTGAACTTCTAAGAGTTAATTCAGAGAAAAGTCAATTCATGTCTATAGTTATTGATACCAGGTTTGAATATCATATTACACAAGATATCATAAGAAATGTGTAGGTTATCTGGTAAGTAAACCTGAATATGCTCGTGGTGGTGCAAACACAATGGTTCATGTCATCACATGCTACCTTACCTTTGAATCTGTGGCTGAGGATGTGCTCCAAGATGGCAGCAAAGTTGACAAATTCTTCGCATGAGTCATCGATGGGCTCTGCTGTGTACTTCTCAAGGAGAGTCTTCACGGAGAACCTGCAGACGAATGCGAGAGAGAGACAGAGTGTGAGACAGAAAAGCCAGTGGATTTAAAAAATAAAAAAACTAGACGCGGAGAGGGAGGTCAAAAGGACAGAAGCTACGTGGACATTTAGGGTTGTTTTGGAGGGTAGAAGAGAGCCTGCCATGACTGGAAGCTGGTGGTGCGGCTAGTCTCCGGGCTCCAGTTTAAGGGCAACTCAGTGTCTTCAGCATCAGTTCAGGCCTGCTCTCTCCTCACTGACCACAGGACGGACATTTTTAGGAGCGACGCCACCGAGCGTGGTTGAGGTCACCCCCAATTGTCTTGTGTGCAACACAATGCCCCCTTCACAATGCCCCCTGGCAGAATTACCAGGCTGCAGCAACAATCAATGCCCTTGTGCCCTAACCAATGGGCTGATGACACTGTCGGCGTGGAGACCTTTGTCTGAGCTGTTGGGTTCCAAGTCCCCTGGCCCTGCTCTTAAAAGAACACTGCCATGATCAGAGAATGACCGAATCCCTCTCTCTCTCCTTTTTCTGTCCATCAGCCACACAAATGCACACACACACACACATTCTACCCACCCCTTTTGTACGTGTGGTGGTCTGATCTATTTAGGGCTGTTCCCACTGCTTAGAAGCGTTTGGTTGGTGACCTCCCCACCTAGCCCCAGTGACCCAACCCAACACAGAGCAGGACACACGAGACAGGCACGGCATGCCGAGCCGTGAGCCTCCTCCTCGATAACGGAAAGGAATCCGCTGGGACGGCGTATTTGCTTTCGTGGGCGAAAGTGGCTTTTGACTTCCTCCACTTCCTCTCAGCCGGTCCTCCATGGGCAACACCAGCATCACTGAGGGGAAGACGGCCCTGTCTGTGGGCAAAACGTCGTTAGCCAGGGGCAAGACCACCGTCTCCATGGGCGGCTCGTCTATCTCACGTGGCATCACCACCACCTCCATGGGTGACTCCGCCATCAAGCGGGAGAAGACCACCATCTCCATGGGGAGAGCGAGCTTCAGCAGGGGCACGACCACCACCTCCTTCCGAAAGGCAATAATGCCAAAGCGAAGGACCACTTAGATAAAAAAAAAAGAAACGGACACAGACACAAGGGATGAAGCAAACAGTAAGGCAAGGGGCAAAGGAAACACCGACAGACGAACCGGAACCAGCTACTTCAAAGGGGAAAGCATCTCTCTTGATGAGGAAGACCTCGTTCATCAGAGGCAAGACCTCCATACTGAAAACCAGGAAGACCGTCTCTTGGGGAAGGACCTCCGTCTCCAGGAGCAAGACCAAGGTTAGGAGGGGGGGGACCGGGCTGGCTGTGGGCACGACCACACTTAGCCACGGTGACACCACAAGCTCCCTTAGCAAAGCCACCATATCAAGAGGAGAGAAGTCGGTGACAGTGGTCAAAACCTCGGTCAAAAGGGGAAGGGAGTCTAAATGGAACATTTACTGGAACTTCGACCTGTGACTGTTTCATACAAGCACACACACACACACACACACACACACACACACACACACGCAAATACATAGACTGGAGGATGTAGATACTTTCATCATTTCAGATGAACTCTACATTACACAAGTGGTATGTACTATGAGCCTAATGCTATGCGCTTAATGCTAAAGTATTAACCAAGATCTCACAGTAAATCTCAAATTTGACAAACATGTTATGGAGTGCCATGTAGGATTATGACCGACCAATCTGCTGTCAAAGAGAAATCATCTGATGAACGCATGATGTTTAGGAACCTCCCTTTGAATAACATTCTAATGCGAAGGCGATGTAATGTGCTTGGAATGACAGACAGGCTGTTGGTGTGTGTTGGTTGAAGGCGTGAATGGAGCAGCTGGTTTTACTATAGTAGACGTTAACAAGAGAGCATCAGTGTTGAGTAGGATGTAGAACTGGTTGGTACACAATGTTATACTCAAGTACCCTAGAATTTGGTTTTTCTGTGCCTCATTCAAAAGTCGAAGTTGAGTCGGAAGTCATTCAGTGATTAATCTATTTACATCAAGGGGCAAAACAACTATAACAAACAATTAAACCCACCACTTGAAGATTGTTAGTACAGTATGAGGATACACCAATTCCAAATGTATGTTAATTCCTGGAGCCTTTTTGATGTACTTAGCTTGGCTATGTATAAAACAGTATAAACATTGTAGTAGATATGCATTTAAATCAAACACTTCATGTCTAACAAAACCCATTGGAAATAATTTTATGGAGAGAGTGATGGTGAGAGAATTTAAATTGAAAGAGAATTTTTGATTTGTAGTTAGCGAGTCCATGGCAAAGACATTTGTCATAAACCCTACTGAAACAATAGACAAACATTACATCATGAAACGATGTGTTGTGGAAGAACCAAACACCACACAGCATCGCAAGCAAATCAATGTATGCCTTACAGATTGTTCCTAAGGAAGTGAAAAGTGGAACCTTGTTAAGTACAGTATGGCAACTCATGACACCAGTAAGAAGAGGCTTTGTGAGACAATGTGAGACTTTGAGCTCTGAACTGAAGACAAATACATAAGTATCACACTTTATTCCATGTTGAGTACAGTACAGCTCCAAGGCTACCTCTCCCCTACCAGAGAGCAGTTCTGCAGGGTACAATGCTACAGGACCCAGTGATGTCACCACCGATTGTCCACTGTACAACAATGTGGCCTTCACTGTGTTCCTCTGTGGCCCCCCAGGATCGGGGACAATGAGATCCACTGTCCCGCCGGCCCCCAGCTCTGGGCTGCGGCCTCCTACGGCAGCCTCTGTCCATTCAGGGCGCTCAGGGATGGTATGTGGCCCAGCCGAACCCACGTCGGACTGCTCAACAGGCGCATTATGCTACCGGTGGGCTGCGCTGTCCACATTTAGCATTCTGGTCCTGGTGCGGACGCTTGCCTCTGCTTTCGCTCTCTCTCTCTCTTTCTGTTTCTCTTCATCACACCCGGAGAAGGCACGCTGTGCGCCGGGATGTGCTGCTGCCGCTCGAGCATGCAATGAGCCGCGACATTCGCTGAAGTTCCCCTACCCTGGAACCCCCCCCCCCTCCCCCAAAAAAATCAGTAAAAATCAGTAAAAGAGAAGAAAAACATTGGAAAAACAAAACTGCTGTTGATCTTTCAGGCTGGCTCGGGGACCTCTTGCCTGAAGTTATTTCCATGGGGAACACCAGCATCACCGAGGGCCGGACGGCCATGAACCTGGGCGGCACGTCCTTGAAGCGGGACAGTACCAAGATTCAGATGGGCAGCTCATCCATCAGCCGAGGAAAGAGCACCACCTCGCTGGGCTCCGGGACCATCACCAGCGGCAAGACCAAAATCTCCATGGGAGGTGCCTTCTTCAGTCGAGGAACCAAGACCACATCTTTCCGAAAGGCATTCATGGCCAAGCGCAAGAAAACAACCCTCTAACCACCAAGGGGGAACATCAGCGCAGGGGATAGGGGTGGGATGGGGTGGGATGGGGATGGTCGAGGGTAACATTTACTGGTGTGACAGTTAAATAAGTAATACAAAAAAAAAACATTCGTCCAAGCGGAAAAGAAATATGTGACACCATCACTGGGAACTGTTGCTGAGGATTGTCGACTCTCATCTTCAAATGAACACGATTCTGCCTGATTCTGTTTTTGCACTTAATTACTCAAGGATTGAATTAGCAAGGACCAGGATTTTTCTCTCTTTTCAATTATGATTCCACAGGATTTTACAAAGAAAACAGGTTAGTATCTTTGTATTCTTTGCAGATCTGTATCTAGCCATTTGTGCTAGTTCGGTAGTTTTCTAGTCATGATTCCTTGTCTCAAAGTGCATTACTGCACCTAGTGCCTGTATGAAAGATACATATAGGGTTGCAGTGTGCTTTCTGAGATGCTTGCTTTGCTCTCGAGTATCATTTTCCTTCTCGGACATCATTATAGACTATAGAGCATGTGAATTGACTCATCAGCACATAAATGATTCATTTAGCTGCTTGGGAAAGCAATTTCATCCAATAAATCTTGATCACAGCCGCTGTATAGCTGAAGTATAGAGCTTGGGTGTGGGCCGTTGTTCCACAATGGCTGTACTCAAATGTTGTTGAAGTGTTGGGGCTTCACCAGCTGGATAGAGTTAAGAGCCAGCCTACTATACTCTCATAAGGCCACAAACAAACATGTTTGCACTAGCTGTTATGCTGCTTTCATGACAATCCTGGCTTTCAAGACCCTGGACCCAGCTGATAGATGGAGGATGTCCTACTATAGAATGGCAGCCCACTGTCACAATGACTGACAGTGTCTAGAAGATGTGGCCAGGGTGGTCATAGATGTTGATCTGCAACTTGGAAGTGTTTACCCCCTAAAATGAATGTTCCAACACAATTCAATACAGACTCTAGCCTAGTTGGACAGCAAGGGAAGAGGTTTGGTCATCTGTGTGGACCTGAAACAATACCAGTGGATCTTGAGATGGAACCACACTGATTTGATTGATGGTCTTCTGAGTTGGTTGGTCAGTAAGTGGTCACACAGTGGACATTCATTTTGCAGGGGAGTCCAGTGAAAATGAGGAATTTTTTACATTTTTAAAATTAGGGAAAATTTTGATCAATTTCATGGGGGTGTGAGGCAGAGGGGCGGGTTTCAAATAGCTGGCATGCCTGAGATGCAAATAGGCTCGACGGCCTCGGCAAGATGCTCTTGGTACGATTCGTCACTGAAAAACAAATGTGCAGCCATGTAACAAATGTCTTTTGTGCCCCCAACTCGCCCACTCTGGGCCTCTGCCAGCACTGAGTGGCACTGTGTGAAAACGCACTCTGTACAGTCTGTCTCTACACAACTCTTGTTGTGCCAGTTTGATTCATATATGTGTGGGTGGCTGGGTGGATGCCTGTGTGTGTAGTTCTAAGTGGGGGGTTGGTTCCTGATGTGATTATCCATATTATATATTTATTGTGATTACAGAAGTGTTGACGGTCACTCTACTCTCCTCTCTTCTGATGCACCCTATTTTTCTTCTCTTTTTCTTTCTCCTCTACATTCTCCCCTTTCTTCTCATTTCATCTCCCCTCCTCTCTATCTATCTCTCAGCAGGATGTGCAAAACCATCTGACTGTGGGGCCCTGTGTTTGGCCCCGGCCTCTCCTGCTGTTCTGTGATGGTGGGTGTCTTAACTGTCAGGCAGGCAGACGTGTGGGTGGGCTTCCCTCTGTGTCTTGCCACAGGACAGGTGGTCCCCTTGACAACAAAGGGAGCCATCCGTCCATAAAAGAGGGAGCCTGGTTGTGTCCTTGTCTCCACAGAGATATTCATGCTCAGAAGATCCCAGACACGCTACTGCAGTAATTACCATGAGCCTGTGTTTTGTTTAAGCAAAGCCCAAATCAACCAGACCATACCTGCACTCTGAGTATACATTCCCCCCACTGTTCTTGCCATGGCTATACAACGGCAATGTGGTCATATGATGTCTACACATAACCCCATCACTTGAGAGACTGAGGTCCACACCCAAATGATAAAGGCTTCTTCTGACTTTGGTCTGTGCAGACCTATTTAATCTCTAGGACTGAGAGTATATAGGGGGCAGGTATATTATGAGGTGGTACAAAGCAAGTGTATCTGAGGGTAGGAGCTTGGGAAATTGATGAGAGATTTCAGAAATTAGTTAGAGTTCAAAGACATTGTGAATATGTGAGAAAGCTGTTTAAGGAAGTCGTATGGCCAGCCCTGGTAATGTAGGGAGATGCGAGAGATTCTGAAAGAAGACTTTAAAAAGAATTGAAGCTGTGTGAAGATTGTGCCAGTAAGCAAGTCATTTGAGGTAGTAGACTAGCGTAATGTGCATCTAAACTAACATTAAGCAATGTACATCTGCAGATCTAAACTGTTGTACTGGCCTTATTAGCATAATACCTGTTAGCTCATGCTAAATGTGGAACAGAGGTGAAACTTGCAAAGTGTACAACAATGCATGACAGTTGGGCTGTTTGGCCACATTGATGTTGCTCTTTTCACTGTAAGTGGTCACAAGAGAGCTGGCTGAGTAGGTTTTTATATCTCCCTTACAATGGACAATAGGATGGCCTCTTGAGTGGATGAAAAAGGTTTTTATGTGGGAATGGTGGGCTGAAGTGAGACAGAGATATACCAAAGGGACAGAGAGGATAAACAACAAGAGGTGATGAGAGAGAGAGAAGTAAAGGATTAGAATGGAGAATGAGAATAAGGGCTGTCACACACTTATTTCTCCCTTTTCACTGTAGATCAAACTCCGAAAGGAGAATTCTTCTTGAGCATCCTGTCCATGCTATCTTTGAACGAGTCACTTTGGTGGCCATAGTCCCTCAGATGTTGTTGTAAATTAGCAATCTACCAAAGCTCCTTCAGACGTATAATGTCATGTTAAGAATATTCCCACTGTTTCTTGACTGCACTTAATAAATAGTTATAAACCTTCACATGCCTTCTGTTTTGAGAAATTACCCATTTGAAAAACTGCTCATTAGTTGTGTAGGAGGGCAGGTTAACATAAGTCCTTCCAGGAACACTAACTATCCCATTTATGTTTCTCAGGTTCTCCGTGCCAGCGTCTGCTGTGGTCACATGGAAGTGATCTGCAACACCATAGGCTATTGGTTTCTCTATGATAGCCATGCTCTCTATTTCGAGGTTTCTAACAACAATTGAATTTGGACCTAAACTGATGTGATTCGACAAAATAGAACAAAACAATGAAATAAAGTGGTCTAAAGAATTTTTGATCCACAAGTCTGAGGAAAGCTAGAGTCACTCTGCAAAATTACTACAAATTAGGCGAATGGTGATGGTTTATGTGTCCTTACATCTATAGTCAATAAAAGCCAATATCGGTGGGCAACTAATTATTTATCCCTGGCTGAAAGCTTAAAAACAGGATACAATAACTAGAGAGCATATCCCTCTGGAGACCATCCCAAGGACTGGAATGAGAAGACACACAAGGACATTTCAAGTTGGATTCACAAACAGAAATCTCACTACAGATGGAATTCTGTTTCCCCAGATCTGACCTGTAATGGCCACTGCTTCACTCTGAGGCACACACTAAATCATGGAGAGAGAGAGAACAAACCCTGATCCCCTACATTCAAACTACATACACAAGGTTTTGCATGACACTCTGTTGTTATGTAGACATGGGTCTTTTTCTGAGAAGCCTGCAACACCCAGGGCAGCCAAACATCCATCTTAAATGATTAGGGGTGGATTCACCATGTCCCAAATATCCAAATCAATATTCGATATGTAAACTCCCAGTTATATCCAAATGCAGACTACACCCTATATGAAACAACTCAAACTCAGATGATTATGAATAATTCCGCAAATCAAGATACTCTCTACAAGTACTCTTTTCCCACGACACAGGACTGAGTTATCCAATAGTTATCCTTGTCGCATGACTGTGTATGTTTGGGGCGGGAAAATGTTAAATGTGTGATTGGGTTTAATAACAAATGTCCAAGGTAGAATAAGCTTCGCAAATGACAACAAATATACGCTTTATTAACAGCATACATGTGGATTTTCATTAATTCATTCAATTTATTAGATGCATTTTTTTGGTCGGGTTATTAGCTGACTAGGGGGAGGTCCGGGATAAAATAGCTTCCTTGTGAAACTAACCGCTTCAGTCAGTCATAACCTTGTGTGAGAAATTAAGATCTCCACACTGTCAAATTCTGTCAGCCTCAATGCAATATCCCTCAGTGAAACACACAGGCACACACACACACACACAGCTCAGCAGTCAATTTGCTGGAGTCCCTGAACACAAAGCAAAGCGGCCCGTCCTGCTTTGCAGATCACTGCGCAATCATCTCCACCAAACTGCACTCAGCCCAGCCTAGCCCAGCCCAGCCCAGCCCAGCCCAGCCCAGCCCAGCCCAGCCCAGACCAGACCAGACCAGACCACTGAGGAGCAGTTGGAGGCTGGAGGCCCATAGTTCCTGGGAGTAGGAAGGCTACTGGAACATGAGGGATCACTCATATAAAGCTATATATCAGCTTGGCATATATCAGCGAAGTCTATCTGGTAGTCAGCTGATGGACACAGATTTGGAGAGAGGCTGCAGAGACAACATGGCAGCATGTCCTCATATTTCAAGATCCATGGAAAAGTAATTTCCTACGGTCCATCTTTCACTGGCTATCTGCCCTGTCTGATGCTGGACAGTATGTCAAATTGAAAAGGGGGGTAACGTCATCTTCTACTCAGATCTGGGATGCCGTTTTGGAGCTGAGGGTTGTAACCGACAGTGAGGGGAAATAAGTGTTGTGATTTCTTGACATGTTGAAAACCTCTTGGCTCTGCGAGAGACAGAGATGGTCACGGTCATTCTCTACCTTAAAGTAGTTAAATGTTGCTTGAACAGCAAAATAAATCTGTGTTGGTCCTTGCCATGAAATAAGTTGGTAGTTATCTGGAGATCAGCGTATGCCCTCTTCAGAGCAGTAATAACAAAGTCAAGTTTGAACTTTTATTTTGAAGTCTCGTGTTTTTGTCTCAACGTCTTTGGAGTTTGTGTCAATTAAAAGAGTTCTTGGCTCAGTTGCTTGAAGGAAAGATTACAGGAGAAAAAAAAAGGATAAATAGCAAATTTTGAACAAGTACGTCTTTGTCTACAACCCTAATATTTGTCGAGGTCTTAAGTCCATGTTGAAAATCTTTCCTTTTGTTTTCTCATCTGACGTATGTTACATGTGATACTGTGTTTAACCCAATCAGTGTTTTCAAGTGGAGCAGATAGCAGAACCTTACAGAGTGTAATAAACATTGCTCATCCTGTCTCAAGCAGACTCCTGTTGCATTATTGCCATGAAATACATTGAAAGTTTTCCCTTGGACTCCAAACATCCTTTAATGTCTTGGCTACATTACGTGGACCCATGCATGAGGCATAATGCCAAAGAATAGTCGGTCATGTTTTTCTATTAGCTAGTCCCAAACTGACCAAGGGCAGATTAAAGAGATTCATTGTGTGTGTGTGTGTGTGTGTGTGTGTGTGTGTGTGTGTGTGTGTGTGTGGGCATGGGTTGGAGAGTGGTGGTGGGCTTGTTGATGTCACACCTGTTCATCTTCTGCCTAAGAACAATCATGTCCTTCAGGACATCACTGACGTTCCCATGACAACATGACAATGGGTCTGCTATGCCTGAACAGGTGTCCGAGTGAGAGATCCTCTGTCCATTCACAGAGCGCACAGAGCAAGGGCCACACCCTGGGCTAGTGTCCCCCCGCTGGGGGGCTGAGAGGCGGAGAGAACTACACACATGGCTCTGTCCTGACGGTCTGATTTAACCATATTATGCCACTGACTTCGTACTTCCCTCGAGGACACTGCTGCGATTATAAGTGGAGGTGAGGTGCTTTTCTTTGCATTGCAAGTATAACTACACTCCCTTTTTTAATTTTTTTATGATTATTTGATTTTACCCATTGTTAATTTCCCTGTCTGTCAGTCATCACTAATTGATGCACTTTCACATCACTGTGATATAATTGAAGGTTTGAAGTACTAACACACTGATACAAACACGTACATAAAAAGGAGATCGTATTGCAAGATGTTATACTTTGTGTCTGAATCCCTAATCTAACCAAATCAATGGTGACAACAAAAACGAATCAGGAAATGAGGAACCCCCAGCCTAAAACGCCAGTATATCCATTGAGAGTCTGTGGCTCTTTCTAGTCTGGAGTTCATAACTATTTCTAGACTGGGCTCAATTTGAGATGAATGGGGAGAAAATTTGATAAGTGAGAAAAAAATGAAATGCATCTATGTTTTATGACACGTGATGCTTTCCGTGTTCCTTGGAGTTAAGCATCAATAATGTTCCCATGGCAACAGGATAAAGCACTGCACAAGTTTCCAGTTAATCATAAAACAGATGCATTAGAGTGAGCCATATGGATCGATTTAAGAAAGGAAATTTGGATAATGCCATGGTCAGACGATCCATAATGACTTTCCCTCGATGATATTTCTCATGCACAAACAGTGACTGACTACAGCTGACTGAGGCAAGTGCCTGAACTGGCAAAATCCCTGCATCCGTCGGGCTCAGCTGTGCATTTAGCATCACACGACACCACTTTATGTGAACGGACGTGATGACGCAATGGATGCTCGAGCTGGGTGGCTGCTGCAGGCTCCTTATACCTATTGTAATTAAATCATTATTGAAATCAAGTTGTTTGAAATTAACGAATCGTTTATAGTGATATACCATACCACCCTACCCTGTATAGGCCAATAATATTTAGGCTACCCGATCCTTGTTTCACCGCTCTGCTTCGGATGCGGTTCCCCACAGTAGCCTTCACTCCTGTATCAGGCTATGTCCTTACCTTAAGGTTGTCGTCATTGGCAACAACATCTTCCATTATGTTCTCACTCTTATAAAATAAAGTTTTACAGCTTTTGCTGAGACAGTATCCAGTACGTGTCGCGTATCTTATAACGCAAACGCAGGTGGATAGTCTGCGTTACAGTAGCCTACACGGGAAGATTCACCTGAAGGTGAAAATCTACGTGCCCCTATTTAGCCTATTTAAGTAGCCCATGCAGCACTACCCAACTCCTTAAAATAAATTAAAAAAATGAAAATAGTGTAATACAGTTACAATACAACAGTGTAATATATCCTAGCCTATATGACTACATTTATAATGCCGGCTATATCATCATATAATGAATGTTTACATATTGTGAGTGGCCTAACGTTTCATGTCAATCCTGGACGTTCCCGACAGCAGACTCGACTCGCATTTCCTCGAAGAAACATCTAATCTCATCTCGTGAGAGAAAAATAAACATGAAACCCCCAAAGACCCACAACCGTGCTTTTTCAGTACACAGAACATGCAAAGATTTCATGTTAGGGGGAATTGTGCATTTCATGCTGACGTAGCCTAGCTATACAACAAAACACCGCTCATGAAACGTCTCCACCACCAAACAGTGACTTTTACTACCTGCAAACGGTGATGAGGTTCTTGCGTTCCACGCCAACGTTTCGAGAAGATGCCTTTTTCGATGTCAGACCCATAGCCATCGCGGTCTGGAGGCAGCCTGATTCCATTCGGCTGCTTGGAGCCTTTGGGGAGACCTGCACCAAGTAACACCCTGTCTCGCTAAGCCATACAAAATACACCGGGGTCAAGGCTCCTCACGCTTCATCAATGATGTTTGTGACGGGCGCAACTTCTTCCCAAAGCAGGATCACAGAGACCCCTTACGGAACGATAGAATGGTGAGATGAGCTTGCAAGTCTCTAACAGAAAAGGGATAGCCAATGAGAAGCAGATCAATAGGCTATGAAATCCAATGTGAGAGAGTTTGGTGTCGTCAAATGTAGCCATTTTTTTTTTTTTAAATGTTTCACGAATCAATCTTAGGTTAGCCTATTTTGCCTCGGACAACACCGATTTATGGTTTGTTTGTTTTTTGGAGGAAAGCAGGAAAAGTAGTTATTTGAGAACAAATGCCCTCCAGGGCGAAATAAAATAGTATGTGTAGTATATCATAGGCCTATACAAACTGATTTAAAATAATTTGTGTCATTACCACATATCAAATTACCATAAACAGTCAATAAAATACCAATAATGAACTACCATAAAAAGTCAAAACATCCTGTTTGCAATCTTCTCTATCGCCACGTGATGGCATCAGAACGCGCTAACTCCAAACGTAGGAGGGCGCTCTAGCGTGGCTCAAGTGTGGTTTTCAAACATCACTTGCTCTTGTAATGTTTTGACGGTAAGTAAAGATGGCGGAATCGGGCGAGTCGAAGCCTATCTGTACGTTTTTGTTCAAAAAATCTAAGAAGAAGTTTAGCGCTCGGAAGAGAAAAGCCAGTGGGAGCGATAAAGGTAATAAAAATAATCTTATGTGTGTCATCTTCGGTCACGAATGACTAAACTTCATAAACCACGGATTCTCTTGAGGAAGCTCAGTGACTAGCTGAAGTAGTTCGGTTTGGCTTAACATGTAAACCCAGCTAAGGCAACAGATTAGCAGCGTTTGCACGCACTTTACCGCAGCTTAATATTTCTGCAAAGTTAAGAATGTTGTGTGGATCTGTTATGTTTTAAGATGGCAGTAGCGACGAGGAGAAGAGCACAGTTGTCCGCCGGGAGAAGAAGGCAAACATCGAAAACCCCATGATTCAGAAGGTGGGTACTCAGAGACCAACTCTACAGTCGTCTTGGACCCTGATAGCATGATGATGTTTTTTGATATTCAAGTTATGTATTTCAAACATCGTGAGCATACGTTGTGTTTGTCATTTAGACTAAGAAAGTCGAGAAGGAGGTTGTTGCGTCAAGTGATAGTGATAATAACCATGACGAAGAGAAGGTGGCCGTTGCCTACAAGTCTACACGCTCTGCGGTAAGTTGGCCGAGAACTAATCGTGAACTATATATTGTTTGTTTGTGTGTGTGTGCGTGCGCGCGCACGCCAGGAATAACATCATGAACACACACTATGAGATCTCTAGGTAGTGAAAGTAATACTGTATCATTTTACGCACTTTGTCTCGGATATTATGGACAAGCCATTGGGGTTTATCTTTTTCTCCCTTCACCGTGTAGAAACCAGAGGGCCCTGACGATATGGGTGCTACTGCTACCTATCAACTGGACACAGACAAGGATAATGATGCCCAGGCCATCTTTGAACGCAGCCAGCAACTCCAGGAGGTCAGACATAGTGTTCCAGTTATTGTGTGGCAATAGGAATTTTACTGAAGTGCATTTTCAAATGACACAATTTGCATTCTTTAGTCAACCACACCCGAAATGTGTGGCACACTGCATAGAGCGCATTTCTCATCTGTTGTTAATACTTCACTCATTCATTCCTGCATCAAGGAGTTGACTGACAAAGGTGTTGACAAGGTGTATCGTGGTATCAACAACTACCACAAGTACATCAAGCCCAAAGACTCCACTATGGGTAATGCATCCTCAGGAATGGTCAGGTAGGTGTACAGACGCTGAGCAGTCGGAACAGCTCTTGTAGATTCTCATTTTCACTCTTTAAGGAGCATCTGCTCAGTGATGAGGAATCAGATTGTGCTGACTTGGCACTGCTGTCCCTTGTTTCAGGAAAGGCCCCATCCGAGCCCCAGAGCACCTCAGAGCTACAGTGAGGTGGGACTACCAGCCAGACATCTGCAAAGACTACAAGGAAACAGGCTTCTGTGGTTTTGGAGGCGAGTCATGCTGTAAACTGGATAACTGGCTGGGAATGAATTTGGAAATGTTTTTATGTTTGTCTGTTGTGTTTGGGGTGTTCATTTTATTCTGTTTGGGTTTTTACTTTGCAGACAGTTGTAAGTTCTTGCACGACCGCTCAGACTACAAACATGGCTGGCAGATAGAAAGGGAATTGGATGAAGGGAGATATGGTGCAAACGGTGAGTAAGGCTATTCATAGTTATCGATACTTTAAAAGAAAGAAAATGTAACCGCTTTCAGACAGTGCTGAGGATGTGTAATTGTCATAATTGTTTTTTTTAAATTTATTGTTAAGGATTATATTTTCTATTCATTTTTTGTTTTAATAACTATGTAATATGTTCCTTTTCTAGATGAGGAGAACTATGAAATTAGCAGTGATGATGAAGACTTTCCCTTTAAGTGCTTCATCTGCAGAGAATCTTTCAAAAACCCAATTATAACAAAGTAAGGGTCATTTTAATAGTGTATATTGTCATATTTACCAGTAAACTCAACCATACAACTGAATAGATATGGGTGGAGGGTCATCATAAACAGAAGCTAACTGGATTAATGAAATCTTGGGTGATGTGCTTTAGGTGTCGGCATTACTTCTGTGAGACCTGTGCCCTTCAGCATTACCGTAAATCCAAGCGCTGTTACGTGTGTAATGTCCAGACCAATGGCGTTTTCAACCCAGCGAAAGGTCAGTACCATACAGTCATTGAGATTTTGACTTTTGATCCTGATGATACATTCAATTGGCCAAGGGTTGTTTACTTTGAATGGGAAGAGCCTGTTTACCCACTACCAACCACAGAAAGCTGCAGTCATTGTTGTCAACAACTAATGTAAGAAAGTTGATCCAATCTTTCCCTTTTCTTTTAGAACTGATGTCAAAGTTAGCGAAGCATCAAGCTGCTGCTGCTGCCGCTGACCAGCCACCATCTGAAGAGGACGACTAGCATCACGTCCGGCTCCCTTTTAATTGTGTATTGACTGTTTTTAAAAAATGTGTATTGTGTTAGTCATTGATCAGTGGTGAACCCTTGGAATAAAAAGTAAATTGGATTTTTTTTATTTTTAATTGTTTTACATTACTTTTATTGACGTCAACAAAATACAATCCAAAGTCCTGAGGTGCGAGAGGTTTAGAATTCAAGAAGAAAAATAAATGTACCACTCTCATCCATGCAAACAGCAAGAAGACGCAACAAAGATCAAAGCAACACTGCTGGAACATTCAGTTGGTAAATGGACACGTTCAAAATAGCAGGTGTAACAGAAGCCCCTCAGAAACCAACCTGTGTCTAAACTACATTGTATTCAACAAGGCTTTCAGGCCATCCAAGTTTAATACAACCCACTTGCAGGCTTGAGTGCACTTAGAAACTTAACTTCCTTTAATCATTCTTCACACCAAATGACTGAATTCAAGTCCTTGAAGGACTCTTCCTGTCCTTTGGTCAAAGTCCACTCAACACCACTTGGCATTCACCCATCCAGTCATCCACTGGTTCAGGTTCTGCTGGTAAGATGAGGTGATTGTTTAGTCATTGCCTATGTAATGCTGTGATTGGAGAAAACCAATAAATGGATTGACATTTGCCAGTCTTTCAAAATGCAAGCATACTAAAGATCCAGTAACACCATCACCACCCAATGGTCAAGTCAAAAACTGGATCCCTCTCACTCTTCAATTTTACCTTGTAGGAAAAAACACGTCAAACATCCCTATGGCCAAAATGTAAAGAGTCATCGATCCCTTCTTGTCCTCATTTAATATGATTGGTGTGGGGCTTCTCAAGCAGTGACAGACGCAGAGCAGAAATGGCAATCATGTGCATGAAAAAAAAGAAGTGTGACTTTTTACGCAAGCAGTTCATATACCGCCTTATAAGAGCCAGACTAGGACAGCAAGACCAGCTTGGCAAGTGTAGCCGTCCACGTGAGGAGGACAAAACACCTGTGTCTTTTGAATTTACAATGGGCCATCAGGAGAGACAAAGAGGACAAACACCCAACGAGTCACGTCCAGGTACCCTACACCGCTCCACACCTCCATCCGACCTCCATCAGTCCTCCATCCTTTTCTTCATTCCTCCTCCCCGCTTCCCGTCCCTCCCCTTTGAAGTCAGAAGTCCCAGTCGTCCACGTCCAGCTGGCTGAGCCCAGACTCCAGGGTGGCCGTGCCCGAGGGCGAGTCCTGGGACTGGACGTACTCGTAGCTGGTGATGGGCGAGACGGGCCGCAGCAGCTCGGGCAGAGCCTCTGAGGGACGCCGCTTGATCTGGACGAGGGGTTGACGGTAGTGGAAGAGACGAGAACAATGGTGAGGTAAACCGTTTCTCAGTTCTCAGGAGCCTTTTATTGTGTGTGTACAGAAAACTCAAATCATGGTACATGGGTACGTTGCTTAGCTATGCACCTCAGACACACTCACCTGTTTGAAGAAGGGGTGACCAATGAGTGTAATTGCAGAAGGCCTAAAAGAAAACCAATAAAGGTGTTGAATGTCCAGTCACTGAATAAAGTCATGGGCTGGTGGATCATAGAATGTTCCACAATGTATCAAGGTACTACTGTAAGCTAGTAATGCATGATGTGAACATAAAAACACACATAAAAAAAAAAAAAAACATTTAAAAAAGTGAGTAGAAAGTTTGGCTGGATCAAAATACTGGATAAAAACAGTTAAATGATACATTATCGCTAGCAGTCCAGTATGACATAGTGACAGCCAAATGATTGGGAAGCTACACTTATTCCTATGAAGGTCTCAGAACCAGGGGGACATACATAACCTATAGACCAGGGGTACTCAATTAGAAACCCAAAAGGTCCACCCGCCAAATTTCCCTTCAGTCCAGGGTCCGACACTTTTTTGTGGTTTAAACTTGGGCATAAAATGTGTGAAGGCCAGGCAGGGGGAAACTTATGTATGTGTTCATTAGTGAGTGTGCTCCTGTATTTGTTTTTCACCATATTCATGGTTGAAAAGGCAGACTCGCAGACAACAGTATGTTGAGGTATGCACACTCTTGTTGTGTGGCTGACTATTACACAGCATGTTGCTTGGTATGATTGCAGATGGTTTATTTTTCTGCCCCTTACCTCAGAGTTCTGTGGGTATTTTTGTTCGAAGTGTGCATGCTTTGTTTCATAGTGACGTTTCACGTTACCACTTTTGATTGTTGCAGATTAAACACATCGGTTTTGTGCTCCCCACAGGCAGCACAAATTAATACTTGTCAGTCCACTCTGTCTTAAATTAGCGATTTTTGGAATCAACTTTTCGTTTTTTGTCGGGTTCAAAGCACGCCATGATTTTCGTTTGCTGAGAAAAAGATACTTTTCACAAATCGATCTGCCCACGTTGTTGCCATTGACACACAACCTGCGTGACCCACAGAGCTCATTGCCAACATTGAGTGAGTGAGTTGTCATAGTGATGTTGTTATTACAGCTCCTGATTGGACCTCTGCATTGGACACGGAAGATAGAAACCACATCGAGTAGGGAAAAAATCGATAGCGCGAAATCACACACCAATGAAAACTAGCTTGGATCATGATTAAATTACAATGTTGATTTTGGCTTCGGTCTAAATTTGATTGCGTCTGGGTCCGGATCCGGACCGCGGTCCGCCTATTGAGTACCCCTGCTATAGACAGCAATCTGGTTAGCCTCTTCCCATACATTTCCTTTCCACATGTGGGGTGGTCTTGACAGAGGGGGCTACGATGGGGACACAGAGAGATGGGACAAGAGCTCACCTCTTCTCCGGCTCCCGCTGCAGACAGAGTTCCACAAAGCCGTGAAAGAGGGGGCTGAAGGTCCGGCTGTAAGGGTGACCCGCCGCGGCTGAGGAGGGCTCTCCATTGGCGTGGCGGGCCACTCCACCCCCGGGGCCCTCGCAGATGCCCGAGTCGGCCCCCGAGTGCGAGGGCTTCATGTTCAGCTCCTCCGGGGGGATGGTGGTGGTGTCCAGGAGGCAGGGGACGGTGCCGTTCAGCTTCTCCAACAACATCTGACAGACACAGAGACAGGGGTAGGGGTAGGAGGAAACGGAGAGAGGCGACGAGGACCAGGACACACCCAAAACACAGGAGGACTTACTGGGGTGAAATAAGGTGAGCAGAAATAATGCAGCACTCCAATTGCCTAACATTAAAAAGAAAAAAATGTGTTCCTAGAAATTAGACAGTTAGCAAGAGCCTTGCCTACCTGAGTGGCCGGCATGTCTTTGAAGGGCACATGGCCATTGGCCAACTCGCATGCTGTGATGCCAAGGCTGTAGATGTCTGAACGGAAGTCGTATCCCTCCATGTTCTACAGAACAGAGCAATGCTTTTAAGACAGTATGCGTTTAGATGCAAAACAGATCCAAATACCCAAGAATTAGTGAACCGCTCTTTTCACCCAGTCACCGTAATAACGTGGATGGTCTAAGCCACGTCTAACACAGTCCCCTACCTGCTGCAGGACCTCTGGTCTAAGCCACGTCTAACACAGTCCCCTACCTGCTGCAGGACCTCTGGTCTAAGCCACGTCTAACACAGTCCCCTACCTGCTGCAGGACCTCTGGTCTAAGCCACGTCTAACACAGTCCCCTACCTGCTGCAGGACCTCTGGTCTAAGCCACGTCTAACACAGTCCCCTACCTGCTGTAGGACCTCTGGGCTGAGCCAGGGCAGGACGTTGACGCTGTACTCAGGGAAGTCGTGGACAACACGCGATCGCTGGCCGTTACGGATCAAGCTAAAGATGCTTCTCAAGCCAGACAGGTACACCAAGCCTTCTGCAGAGATCAACACGTGGCTGGCCTTCACACTCCTGCATACATGCATACAAACATACACAAACATACACACAGTTCAAGACATGGAGGCTTGACAACCAGATCATAGCTGAAGACAGACCAAAGGCTTGACAACCAGATCAGAGGTGAATACAAACAAAAGGCTCGAACCCCTAAATTGGCCAAATAAAATCACAGTAGTCTACTTCTCCCTGTACCACACTAATTTGCATTGTTATGTTATGGAGTCAACATTATACACAATCAAAAAAAAAGAAGATCCAAAATCTAGTTTAGTTGTAGTTTTCTTCAAACAGCACAGCTAACTGACTAACAGTGCCCATTAGCAATGTGTGTGTGTGCCTTACCGGTGAACGTAGCCCATGTGGTGGATGTAGTCAAGGGCTTTGAGAATGCCCATCAGAATGTAAGCGATAGTCAGCTCACTCAGGCCATCCCTGAAGTGGATGTTGAGTAAATCTCTCGCTGAGCCTTTGAAGAAGAAGGGGTTTCATTCCCATGGGAGATCATTGGGCATTACACATTAAAATGATTAAAACATGGGAAGAGCAAGTCCCTCTAATTGTGTTAAGCTGCAGTATTTCTAGTGCATGTACACTTGAATTTGTAGATGGCCTGTACACTGATCTCATCTTATGCCTTCTTATATTTTTATACCATATCAAGGTTGAGGAGGAATGTTATTGTATTCCATGTATTTCTACATATAAGCAATGACGCTGCAGTAGAATTGAATTGCCCTGATCTTACCAAAGGCCATGAACGGGGTAATGACCCACAGCTCGTTCTCCACTATGAAGATGCTCCTATAGGGGAGGATGCTGGGGTGATGGAACAGCTTTGAGACGTGGAGCTCCCCCTGTGTGAGGTACAGACAAGACAGAAGGTAAGGTACAAATGTAAATAGAAAAAAACTCAGAAAGAGACATAATGTCTAAGGTGATAAATAAGGCAAAAAGTGACTACTGAAAAAATGGTTAAAGTAGGGGAAGATACAAAAGACAGGTACGAAAGGGCACTTAAGGAAATGATTATTCCTACACATATACCTGTAGGTAATTGACCATGTCATTGGTGCATGCCTCCAAGTCAATACGTCTGACAGCCACATGTTCTCTCGTGGGATTATATCTGGCTAGATTCACCGTCATCAGATCCTCTAGACCCCGACCTGTATAACCAAATTTAAAACAATAACAATGAAAGAATTACGGAAAGACAAATACAATAACAACCTAGTCCCCAATCTTCAAAAACAGGTAAAGAACCTTCCATAGAATAGGCAACAGCTAACATACCAAAACAAACTTAGAATGGGTTCAAACCTGGGACCTACCTATGATGGTGATGAGCTCATAGCAGCTGCTGTCTGGCAGGAAGCTTCCCATGGTGTCCCTGTGTGGGAGAGAGGTCAGGGACTCCTGGCTGTCTTCATGGGCCTGATAACATGGGGAGATGGGAGAGGGAAAGCAAGTCATCCAGGGAAGAGAGGCAACTGTTAGTCCAACATCTTTCTGGAGTCCTACTACGTGTCTGTGGGCAAGTGGATTGAGAGTGCTGGAAAATGTCGGGTTAAGGTTAGACATTATTTAGAAGTCTAAATCTAGACTATGCGGGTATAAGGACACCCCTTCAAGTATCTAGCCTGATCTACAATCTAGCTGGAACCATGGGAGAGAAGGTGCTGTGTATCTGCATCTGTCTGGCATCACTGGGAGGATGACAGGTGTCAAGTCTTGAGAAAAATTATTATTATTATTATTATGTATATAGTTATTTTCCTCCCCTTCAGCGATAAGAATGATGCCAAATGCAAATGAGTTCCAAAATACTGCTTCACACGAGTGAGTTTCACGCCATCTGGCAACCCGTCTAGTGCGTTATACTGCTTCACACGAGTGAGTTTCACGCCATCTGGCAACCCGTCTAGTGCGTTATACTGCTTCACACGAGTGAGTTTCACGCCATCTGGCAACCCGTCTAGTGTGTTAGAAAAACGCGGCAAGCATCCAACCACAGAAATACATCTGTGGTAGTTTCTGTTCGCCACTCTCTTGCTGGCTTTGATTTCCTTCAAGCCTGAAATGTGTTACACATTCACACATATAATCACAACAAGGCCTATTATTATCTCCACCTCTTATTTTAGCAAGTTCCAGCCACTCCAGAAACTCTAAGCCATAAATCAGGTGCTGCTTGTCAGAATAACTGACAGCAAATGACCCCATAAATGAGTGAATACAGTTATCAGGGTTTTTCTACTGGACCCAAAGGGTGTTCAGATCTAAACCCGGAAGTCCTTTCTGAGCAGAACCAGGACCCCCTGAGCTACTGGATCTGTAGAGGGCTGGAAATTGACCACTAGCAGCAGGCATCGGTCATGTAAGCAGCATTAAGGGGGGTTTCCGTGGTTACCAGTGCAGCGAGGCGGAGACGAGTGTATTCTGTGGGTTGCCGCAGTGTGTTGCTGAGATCCTCCGTCCCCCTCTCCGCATTCTCAATAGGCAGCTAATGAGCCAATCAGATTTCTGCCCGTCTTGTCTAGTGTTAACTCTCCCCCTGGTCCACCTCAGCCAATAGTTCATGAGCTCGTTCTCCAGTCTGCTGCTCCTCACCATTACCCTGTCATTGTCTTCCCTTCTCTTCTCCAAACACATCCAAAGGATAAACATACACTAACATGAGCGGAGGTTTAAAAAAAACATATGTTTCAGACATGTTTTATAAACTCCTTAAGTATAGTATTTACTCAGCTTCCCATGCACATCATCTGCACTTCTGTCCCTACATCCCAAATTATAGTGGGTCTTTCTACCTGAACATTTCCCTTGGTTTGTCAAGCATTTGTCAACATCGTCTGAGACTCTATGGTCTGTTTACTCTTTAACTCTGACCTTCCTAAAAGGAAAAGCATTGCATCAGAAGGTGGCGGTAAACTCTGTGAACGAGATGAACCTCTTCTGATACCTCCCAGTCACACTCACTCAAACCTCAACGTCCTTTTGATCACTCATAAACACTCAGTGTTTCCTGACCCTTCCCACCTGCCTCTGCTCCATCCCTCCCTCGCCCCTCTGCTCCATCCCTCTGCTCCATCCCTCCCTCGCCCCTCGGTCTGACACAGGGACACACTGACGGATGAGTGGAGGAAGATAAGCAGCATCACAAGAAGCGCATTTAGCAGCGCCATGAGAACATGCAAACAAGCACCACACACACACACACACACACACACACACACACACACACACACACACACACACACACACACAGTCACCAACCGTTTCAACAAGGTGTTCCCAAAAAGTATCAGATCTGGGTGCATTTTTCTAGTTCAAACCAGCATCCAACTACCAGACATTCCCTGACATGTCCCATATATTTCTTGCATGGTATGGGCAGCATGGCATAGATTAATTTGTCCCTTTAGTGAGGAGAGGCTTCTGTCTGGTCACTCTGCCATAAAGTCTTGAACGCTGAAGTGTTGCAGTGATGGTTGACCTTCTGCAAATTTGTATCATCACACAGGATCTCTGGAGCTCAGCCGGAGTGACCATCGGGTTCTTGGTCACCTCCCTTACTAAGGCCCTTCTCCCCTAACAGCTCGGTTTGGCCGGGCAGACAGCTCTAGGAAGATGGTTGTTTCAAACTTCTTCCTTTTAAGAATCAGGGAGGCCACTGTGGGAACCTTCAATGTAGCAGAAGTTCTTTGTAGCCTGTGCCTTGACGCAATCCTGCCTCTGAGGTCTACAGACAGTTCCTTCGACCTCCTGGCTTGGTTTTTGCACACTGATAGGACAATACGCATTGTCAGCCGTGAGACCTTGGTGCGTGCCTTTCTAAATCATGTCCTATGCAATTTAACTTACCCTAGATGGATTCCAATCAAGGTGTAGAAACATCTCAAAGATGATCAAGAGAAATGCGAGGCACCTGAGCTAAATTTTAAGTGTCAGCACGAAGGGTCTGAATACTTATGTAAATGTGATATTTCAGTTTTCTCTTTTTAATACATTTGCCCAACATTTCTAAAATCCTATTTTTGCTTTGTTATTATGGGCATTGAGTGTAGATTGGTGAGGGACAAAATTAACTGAAATGATTTTAGCATAAGGCAGCTGCAACATGACTGAGTACTTTCTAAACGCACTGTACATTCTTTAGCTTAGCTCTACAGTTTCAAAGGTATTTGGCTTGGGTGGTTGGGGAAGTTTATTTGATTTAATTGTTACATGTGGCAACAGTAATCTGAATCGAATCTCATGAGTTATTAATTGAATATTAGGCTAAGTGTAAACGTAGTCACAGGTTTCATAACAGGGCACAGTACTCACTGTCCAGGGCAAAAGTGTGTTCAAATGATGACATATCAGAGAATATGAGGGCAAAGTGTGCTGCTGGAACACTGTTTAGAACCATAGAAATACAACTGGTCTTGACACATTCTGAACACACCAGTTAGTCAGCCTCACCATCTTGCATGCTCAAATACACACACACACACACACAGACCATACATTCATCACAATCAGATCTAGTGACTGGGAACACACACACACACACAGGTTGTTGGATTGTGAAAGCCGTACCAGAGGTGCCGCACTTACTTTCCTGTGTGGGCTTGCCTGAGCTTGCTCTGGGACAGAGAAACCACATCAGTGGCGCATGAGAAACATATACACACAGACAGAAGAGTTTTGGGGTTTAGAGTGTGCTCTTGGAAAAGGCTGAGATCTAGGTGTAGCCAGGGCCAGGTAAATGTGATCTGAAAGGTTACAACGAGGATTTATATTTAAATCTGTAATTTCATTTTATAATCATGACCCTGCCAGATTAAAGTCTCGAGGCCTAATTCTGATAGAATGGACCCGTTTTATTGTAATATTAAATATAGTAACTCAGGACTTCCAAACTGGCAGTAAAAATCCAGACTTGCTACTGAAAAGGGTTAGGCTAGGACACTCACCCTCCACCCACCCCTGTGATGTAAAACAACCCTTTCTTTAAAACTGAATACAAGTCTGAAGCCGACCACCATGATTTAGATCACAAATAGTCATATAAATGAAACTCCTGACAGTAAACTTGAAATAGCTGTATTACTTCTTCCAACCCTTGAGAGTTTAAGCTTTTTTTCCGGATTTGCCTGACCCACACAAAGTTACTCGAGCAGCTATGCATTGTTGCCATGGGAACAAGGAGCAGCCATTGATGTAGAGTTGAAAAAAACAAAAAAAAACATAAATGCTTTCATGACCATTCATATTGGATGAAAAATCATGCAATGGTCAGGGGATGGCAGAACAACCAGATGAGCAACAAAGTAAGGAATGAACAAATCTACAATTTCTGCACCCCCTGGCTGTCTTACAATCAGTAGGCATTCAGTCCTTGATCTGTTGACAGACCCACTAAATAATACACCCATATCAATGTGCCTTTAACCAGTTTCGAGTTGTATGTAGGCCAACAAATGCTTCTTTACCCAAGCTATTTGAGGTTTCCTGGAGTTGCACATTTGCATATTTTAAGGAGTGCTGACTGTTCATTCATTACTCTGCAAAGCTATAATGATTTCTGTCAATATTTAACACAGGAAATCTTCAAATTGGCAAAGCTTTACAGAGTACTTTCTGTGGGAATAACAAATAATCTCAGACCCTCAGTTTTGTGCAAAAAGCATGACCCACAAGCCAGACGCCCAAAGCGTGACCTAGTCATATGCTCTCCTTATCTTAAAAGAACAATATCACATACAACCCCTAGATGAACCTCATTCTCACTGAAGTTTTTTTTTTCATTTCACCTACAGTTCCACTGAAGCTTTTTAAAGAGTCTACAAGTCCACAATGTTACACAAACTTATAAACACAACCTTGGGTCCAGGGACACGACATATAAACAGAGGGATGAACTCCTTCCAACAGAGCTAACAACAGCTCCCTCTAACAAAACATAGGGGCACACAAGGCAACAAAAAGAGAGCAAGCAAAAGCTTTTTTACTGCGTCAACTCCTCAAAGCAGGCGTCTATTTTTAGCTAGTTGCGGTGAAAGGCACATAAAGATATTATAAAGTGGTCGACATCTACAAGTGGGCCTATATTTTATATTATGATTACACAAATTGTGGACAGTTTCAAAAGGTGTGTAGCCTATGCCTTGCAGGTTGGAAGGTGGCGGCTTTACTCGTGCTCCAAGATCAAATATTTTAGAACTTCATGAGCATGAACAATGCCGTGTCAGAACATGTAAATATCTCACTCACCTCCAAATAACTCTAAATCCCTCAGGCTCTCCACACTCAGTTTCTCTGACACCCAACGCTATTAAATGGAGACATAAAACATGGCAACAGAGGTTATAATAGAAACACCATGAAAAACACCTTACTATGTGAGAAACAATAAAGACTGGAACACAGCTATAACGTTAAAGAAAACTAAGTTTGCTGATTCATTCACCCACCAGAAAAGACATTGAGCCTGAAGACAGTGAGCTTGCTACCACCTCGAAAAGCCCATGCAACTACAAAACCCTGAAAAAGATAGATATTCAGGTTGCACAAATTATTAAATAAACGTTTGCATCAGATGATACTGCAATAACGACTTTCTATGAGGTTTCTATCGCTTTGGTCACTGCTTTTTTCAGGAGGGGGCGTTACCATAACAACGTTCTTGTCAGATGAGAGTTAGATTAAGTTACGACTTTTAACAAAAAGAGTACACGATAGCTTTTAAGAAAGAGTTGTTCTAGGCATTACCGGTCGAGCAATTATAAATAAATGGATGCTTCTGGATGTTACTAGCTAGCCGGGACCTAGCATCATGATGTTTGTCTTTTTCACACCTTACAATTGCTGGATAGAGACATAACTATACACCAACATATATGGGCATTATTGGCTGCATTATTTCTACTCACAGAAGGGATCTGATAACAACCTACGACATACTTTAGCTTGAAAATGTCCTGCGTACATTCGGTTTCATATCATATTAACGTCTGAATGTCTGAAGTTCACTTAGCTATCGATAGCTATGCTCACTGGCTAACGTTAGCCATTCAGCAAATGGTTGCTTACTATTACATTTGCTTTCGATAGCTGTTGAGAAATTAAGAAAATATGTCCAATATTACAATATTAACTGGACACTTACCTTCAAATAAACACAAGAGCTGTACAAATTCCGTAACCTTTTGTATTTTCCTTTAGATCGAGGTAGATGGAGAAATTGTCGTCCCCTCCTTGCAGTAAGTTTGTTGATAAAATGGGACTGTTGATTGGACGAAGGACATTTTCGTCTTAAGATTCTGTAAAATAATTGGCTTGTTTCAACAAAAAGGAGGTGAATAGCACGATAACTGTGCTTTCATTGGTCCTATCCATTTAGCCATCAAACTCTGTCGCATGTCTTTTACGTTGGACACAAAACTGGAAAGCTGGCGAGTGAAATGACGTAGCTAGAATAGCGTCGACACGAACATTCAGAGGTGGACGCTGTAAATAGAGTTTTCCTCACAGTGGAATAAACAGGTAATACAAATCGAATGCTTCTATAGATCACACTCTATCAGAATTGAGTTTAATATATCGTGCATGCTTTGTCATATTTTTATTTAAACCCTTTTGATCGGCAATGTGGTCGATAAATCTTCACACACCCCCAGATCTACTCATAGCGCGCTTACCGTACTGTTGCTGCGGCCTTCGATAGTTTAGGTAGCTAGCTCTTTAGCTTTGTACATAGAATCACCTGGCCCAATCGTAAAGCATCCTAAACCAAGACATAGTTGTATTGTGCAGGCAGTGGTCTGCAGTGTTGTTTACGTTACGTAACGGTAGTGTTCCTTGTGTGCCACGGAGTTGCTACTTGCTAGTTACAGCTAATTGTTAGCTAGCTAGCATTAGCTCTTACAAGTTGTAATGATGGCCAGCTAGCGTCTGGTTTACCACTGTTGTCGAAGCATCTGGGGACGCTGACATTGTAGTCGACACTTGTCTTTGGTAGATATATTAGGGTAGGGGTTTGAAATTGCTTTAGTTATTTACGTGCTAATATCTTGTCTCACAGGGTTTGCACATGCTTTGATGTGGATGAAGAGTGACAGGTTAAATAATTGTAACAAATGTTGAGGTATTCAGAATCCTGGCACTCAGATTTGTTTCTATTTATGGTCGATACAATTTAAGATCAACACTTATGTAACTAACAGTTATAGTGTGGTCGTTATCAAACAGACAGACAATTATCAGTGTGTTCTCGTCCAGTTAAACTTCATAGCACGGAAAACTGACCACCTGCCATTACCTGTGATGAAATGCAGGTAGAAATTCACGTAGGCTTCATTCCTTTGTTTTTCAATATAGCAGCTATGACTATGAACTGGAATAAGGGGGGCCCGGGTGCAAAGCGAGGCTTTGGGTTCGGTGGCTTCTCTTTGGCCGCCGGAAAGAAAGAGGAGCCTCCATTACCGGAGCCTGCACACAACTCTTTTGGAGCTTCAGGGTCGGCTGGAGGATATGGCAAGAATCAGCAGCTCCCAGCCTTCTACAAAATAGGCACCAAAAGAGCTAATTTCGACGAAGAGAATGCGTGAGTGTCGTGAAAGTCTGGTGTCTGTACTTGGAAGATTCATTCATTTGAGGTCATGTTGACATTTTAGCAGTATGTTGTATTTACTTTGTAGAGGTTTTGTCCGACAAATGACTGGTATCTACGGGAGCCCCTAAAGCCCCATTATGTGATATTTTGTTATCTTGTGTGCACAAGTTGTCTTGTGCGAACAGGTTATTTTGTGTTATTATGTTGTGTTATTATGATCTTGTTTGCACAAAAAAGATAAATATCACCAGCAGTTTTATTTTATAAATTGTGTCCTTCAAAAAAACTTTATAAAACTAAATAAATACAGTAATTCATGTTATCTACTGACCTATTGTGGAGATCGTTTTTCATGTGTTAATGTACCTGGCTCCCCTCTTGTCTGTGCAGGTATTTTGAGGACGATGAAGAGGAGGCAAGCACCAATGACCTGCCCTACATCCCAGCAGAGAACTCCCCAACCCGAAAACAGTTCCAGTCCGGAGGGGGGCAGGGCTCAGACAGCGAGGATGACCCACTGGATGCTTTCATGGCAGAGGTTGAGGTGAGAAGAGGAAAGGAAGCTTTAAATAAGTGGAGCAGTTGCTGTAATTATCTTAATGTTGATTTTTTTTGACATACTGCAGTTTGTAGTTTAATGTGTTTTTTTGGTCACACTTTATTCCCTGACCAGAGTCAAGCAGCCAAAGACATGAAAAAGTTGGAGGAGAAGGAGAAGGAGAAAAAGACAGCCAAGTAAGAACTTTTTATAGTTTTTTTATCTTTTCTTTTATCCTGTCCCTTTGCTGTTTTTTCACTACCCCAGCCAATGCTATGACATGTGGTATTACCCCAAATAATCAGGCAACAGTCTAGAGACCGCACATGTAAATGTAATTAGCGGGCAGTTTTCTAGACTTTGTTACATGAAATGGGTTTGGGAAGAGGCACTTTATGGGGAGGGCTGACTGGCAATGATCCAGAGGACATTGTGTGGGGGAATGGGGCTTTTCAAGGTGATCGAACGAGTCGCAGGGAAGTTTTTTTTCTCCGCTCTTTTCTTCCAGGGGTATACGAGATGACATTGAAGAGGAAGATGACCAAGTGAGTGAGCTTGCTACTGTTCCATCTGGTACCACTCTTATGATCTCAAACGAGCTGCCGAGGCCCTACCTCTCCCCCCATTTCTTCACTAATTCATCCTCCCTCTTTCCCCTGTTTTTGACCTTTTTTCTTTTCTTCTCTAGCCTTCTTTATCTATTGTATGACCTATATCTGGTTCTGCCAGGCTTGGGAAATTAGTTGATGGCAGTGAATTCTGATGTCATTGTCTTGTGGAATCTGTTCCCTTAGCGAGTGTTGTGCATCGGGATTATGCTGTTTCCTAGACTTCCTCTAATGTACGATTCCTGACCTAGGATAAACAATAGTTTGACAACATCCTCAATTTCTAGTGGTTGACTTGTATGTCCAAGCTTGCAGAAACCTATGACTCACAGCCCCCTTGTGTAACTTGACTATGAACTTAACACAAGATTATACTTCAGTTGAGTGTGACTTGTAGGGTCTCAGCCTGGGTTAGGTTCTGGACCGTAATCGTAAAAAGTAATTGCTTCATGACTATGACCTCTATTGCAGCTTGTTGGATTTTGAAGTTGATGTCAGCCAACTTGTGGTCTGTCCACTTGACTTATATCTGATATTTGTCGATAGTTGTGATGGTAGTTCTAGCACTCCTGTCTGCCTGTAGATGTGTGTCTGTGTGTGTGTGTGTCTGTGTCTGTGTCTGTGTGTCTGTGTTTGTATGCATGTGTGCACCTGTGTGTTGCTGCGGTGTGATGCCTGTTCCTGTGCTCTGTGCAGGAGGCCTACTTCCGCTACATGGCCGAGAACCCCACTGCCGGCCTGACCCTGGAGGAGGAGGACGAGAACGTCGACTACGACAGCGACGGCAACCCCATCAACCCTACCAAGAAGATCATCCTGCCCCTGCCCCCCATAGACCACTCTGAGGTAAGGAGCCTCAGAGGATGCATTTCATTGTCACGAAATACAGATTTCAGAGATCTGAATGTGTTCATGAGGTGGAAGAAATATGTCCTGCAGCGCAGACAGTCAAGATGATTTTTCACTTTTATCATAAATTGAAGACAAAATAACGTGTGTTTAAAGGCAAACACACACCACACTGTTGCGTCGCTTCACATCGCCAAGTTGCGCTAAAACACACTGCAAAGACTACAGCCAACTAGCACTAGCATATAGACCTAGGACTGCGGATATACAAACAGTAAGCAGTGTTTGCTTACCATTTTCACACCACTCTCGCTCACCACAGAGGTTTTGTAATATAGCTACTTCTAATCGAGAATATGTCTGATAACATGCAAATGGCACTGCCGTTGTCAGCCCTTGGTGTTTTGGTTGTGGAACAAAAATAAATAAATAAGGAGAAACCTTCACTAAATCGGTGAAATCATGGCTACTACAGCGACCTGTTCCTGTTAAGTTCCACATGTTGAAGGAACTTACCAGTCCAATCATCTGAACAGCCAATAAGAGCCGGCCTGGTGTCACAGGCTTAAAATGTAACGTAAAAGATATCCATTTCACTTTGCAGTATACCATCAAATTAACTTGGTGTGATTTTATCTTGAATGCAGCGGTCTAGTTGGAGCCATGTCTCATACGTGTGCTCTACTTGCCATGTCTCATACGTGTGCTCTACTTGCTCTCCTCTGTAGATTGATTACCCACCCTTTGAGAAGAATTTCTATCAGGAGCATGAGGAGCTGCACAGCCTGACAGGAACACAGGTGGTGGACCTCAGACAGAAACTCAACCTCAGGGTGAGTCTTGCGCACACACACACACACACACACACACACACACACACACACACTTACTCCCTCAGTCACTTACACATACAAGCATACTGACACAAACCCTTGAATTGCTTAACCATAAAAGATCCATGTATGCACACAGATGAATGTATGTTGCGGTTGGTTAATCGTCCTCTAGCTGTAACGTGACTAAAACTCTTGGATCTGTTTTGGTTTTGACAGGTGTCAGGAGCGGCGCCCCCTAAACCTTCCACAAGCTTTGCCCACTTTGGCTTTGACGAGCAGCTTATGCACACGATCCGCAAATCTGAGTACACCCAGCCCACTCCCATCCAGTGCCAGGTACCGCCTCTATGCTGGGCCAGTGCCAGCTCTTAGTTATGCCAGAGGGAAAAAAGGGGGGGGAGAAGGAGAAAAGATGTCTGGAGATCTAGATAAGTGTTTTTATATGGGATGCCTTTGTGGATGAGACTCATCTGATACCTCTAACAGATAACTAGCCAGCCTGTGACTGTAGAGTGTAGGTAGAGTACGCCTTCATTTTTCTCCCAGCTAGTGGTCTGAAAGCATGCTCCCCCAAACACTGTGTTTTTATTTCCGACCCCGTCTTGTCCAGGGTGTGCCCATTGCCCTGAGCGGGCGCGACATGATCGGCATCGCCAAAACCGGTAGCGGGAAGACGGCCGCGTTCATCTGGCCCATGCTGGTGCACATCATGGACCAGACGGAGCTGCAGCCAGGGGACGGGCCCATCGCCATCGTCGTGTGCCCCACCAGAGAGCTCTGTCAGCAGGTGAGGGCAGCGCAGAGGCCTGGAGGACGATCAAACACAGGGCATGAAAAGGAGGAGAGATGAGAGAGAAATGAGTGGAATGATGGTTTATGGCTGGGGATGACAAAAAGGAGGATGATTTTTTTTTTCTGTGTGTGTGTGTGTGTGTGTGTGTGTGTGTGTGTGTGTGTGTGTGTGTGTGTGTGTGTGTGTGTGTGTGTGTGTGGTACAGATCCATTCAGAGTGTAAACGCTTTGGGAAGGTATATGGTCTGCGCTCAGTGGCGGTATATGGAGGAGGCAGCATGTGGGAGCAGGCCAAGGCACTGCAGGAGGGAGCTGAGATCGTGGTGTGCACTCCGGTAAGTGTCCCACTGTGTGTGTGTGTGTGTGTTCTGGCCATTTGATTGGGCCATTGTTCCTTTGGCATTCCTGTTGTCTGTCTCAACTTTGCACTCTTTGTATTTTTGGCTCTGTTTATGTTTTACGTTTGGATAAAAAAAAAATGACACATTTTCCTTTAGTCATTTAGTAGACGCTTTTATCCAAAGCGACGTACAAGGGAGAGAACAGTCAAGCTACGAGCAATAGAGACCTAGTGTAACAATAAATACTATTTTACATAAGAAATAGAAAAAAAAGTGCAGGAATGCAAGTGCACGATGCATGTGTCTGAACTCCTCCTCTCTCAGGGTCGGCTGATTGATCATGTGAAGAAGAAGGCCACCTCGCTGCAGAGAGTGAGCTACCTGGTGTTTGATGAGGCTGACCGCATGTTTGACATGGGCTTTGGTAAGACATTGTCTTCAAAATGTCAAACAGCCTTTCCTCAGCCAGCCTATCATGCTTTTCTGTTTCTTCGCCTTTCCTTTAGTGTGTTATATAGATTTGTTGTAAATGTAAATGGTCTACAAAGCCCAAAGTACATGCCAGAGTGAGTAACTCTCTCCCACAGACACCACTCACTCCCTGAAACGACTCGTTGGAATTCCAGCCCTTTTCCTTTGTTAGGAGATGGAGCATTTCAGGAGCGTTTCAGGGAAAGGGAGAATAGAGGTGTACAGTATGAGAAAAAATAATGTGTTCCCCTTTTTCAGAATACCAGGTTAGATCCGTCGCGAGCCATGTCCGGCCAGACAGACAGAGTAAGTAACCTTTTTTTAATGATTTAAGAATCATGTGTTATCACTTTGTGTGTTCTGACAGGTTAAACATTAAGGTGGTTGCTACATATATTAAGGTGTTCACTATGTTGTGTTTCCTTCACTCTATGGAGTGTGCATTATTGTGTGAGTGTGAGTGTCAGTGTGTGTGTGTCAGTGTGTGCATGTCAGTGTATGTGTGTGCCCGAGCATATGTTTAGCTCACCAGGACCTCTTTTCATCCCTACAGCCCTGTTGTTCAGCGCCACATTCCGTAAGAAGATTGAGAGGCTTGCACGGGACATCCTGGTTGACCCTATACGTGTAGTGCAAGGAGACATCGGAGAGGTGATTCACCTCAAATTTATCCTTGCTCTGTCTGGGTGTTTGTCGAATGGACCCAGTGAAGTGGCTGCGTTGTTAGGAGACCATGAAAGGAGATGAGAGGATGTGTGCTGGTGTTGTAAGGAATGTGAGAAGGAGGTCATCTGCTTCTCACTGAAGAGAACTTTTGTTAATGATGAGAGTGTTCTGTCACTCCTCTGTCTTCTGGGCGCATTCCTTTGCTTCCACGCCCCTGCGTGTCCTGTCTTTCTGCCCGTTCCTTACATCTCCCTATTTCTCACTTTCCTCTCATTCTCTCCCTCTCGCTGTCTTTTGGTATCTGGCTTTCTTTTCTTTCTCTCCTTTCTCTCTTTTCTTGGGCTTTATACACGCTTCTTGTTCCTTTCACTCACTCACTCACTCACTCACTCACTCTCTCTTTCTATCTATCTATCTATCTATCTGTCTCTCTCTCTCTCTCTCTCTCTCTCTCTCTCTCCTTTCTTTCTTTCCCCGCTGTTCTTCTGTGCTATGCATCTCAGGCGAACGAGGACGTGACTCAGCTGGTGGAGATCCTGCCGGCCGGCCTGGACAAGTGGGCCTGGATGACGCGGCGGCTGGTGGAGTTCACCTCGGCCGGCTCCGTGCTCATCTTCGTCACCAAGAAGGCCAACTGCGAGGAGCTGGCCACCAACCTGACGCAGGAGGGCTACTCGCTGGGCCTGCTGCACGGGGACATGGACCAGAGCGAGAGGAACAAGGTCATCGCCGACTTCAAGAAGAAGAGCCTGCCCGTGCTGGTGGCCACCGACGTGGCGGGTGGGTAGGGGATGGAGGTGGGCGGTTGTGGGATGATGGAGGAGTCGAAAGGGACTAAGGGAGTTGGGGGTTTGGCTTTGGTGTTTGGTGGGGTTTGCCATTTGTATTTATTTGTTTGTTTGTTTGTTTGTTTGTTTGCCTTTTACACTCCTCTCTCTCTATCTATCTGTCTTTCTTTTCTTTCTTTCGTTCTCCCTCTCTCTCCTCTCCTCAGCCCGTGGTCTGGACATTCCCTCTATCCGCACGGTGGTGAACTACGATGTGGCCCGTGACATTGACACGCATACGCACAGGATTGGTCGAACAGGTCGTGCTGGGGAAAAGGGTGTGGCCTACACCCTCCTCACCAACAAAGACACCTCATTTGCTGGAGACCTAGTTCGTAACCTGGAAGGAGCCAATCAGAGTGTCTCAAAGGACCTGATGGATCTCGCCATGCAGGTGTAATTGGATATCATGTCTCTTTCTTTAGAGAATTCTCTGTGCATATAGTCTGGTTAAATGTTCTCTGACTTAAAAAATGGATCTAATGCCTTCTGGGGTTTTTGTTTTGTCATTCAGAATTCCTGGTTCAGGAAGTCCCGCTTTAAGTCAGGAAAAGGGAAGAAGCTGAACATTGGAGGCGGAGGCCTGGGATACAGAGAAAGACCTGGCTTAGGGTCAGATTCATCGGTAGGAGTTTATATTTTGTCCTTGCATTCTTATGTATTCCTGTGATATAGATTGATGTAGGTGACTGATGGAGGGTGACAATTTGGCAGCTTTATTTAGCCTAAGGCTGTTGGTGAGTGAGCACAGACTTCTGGGTAACGTAGTCTTCTTATGCAGGAGCGTAGTGCTGGTGGGAGTGGGGCTTCTGCCCTTGGGAACTACGATGCTTACAAACCCTCCACAGGAGCCATGGGAGACCGCATGTCAGCCATGAAATCGGCTTTCCAGGTACCTGCTTTTCTCTCCTTTTATACTGTCTGGCTGTCTACTTCTCTTTCTCATTGATTTATTTCTAGTGTTCATGCTCTCATTCCTCTCACATCTTTTGCTGCAGTCTTTCTCACTCTCCCATTCTCCTCTTCCCTCCCTCCTAGTCCCAGTATAAAAACCACTTTATTGCTGCGTCTGGCCAAGCTCCTAAGCTCTCCACCAAATCCAGCAGCACTTCAGGCTGGACCAGTGCCGGTAGCCTGAGCACAGTGCCCAGTGGGGCCCCAGAGGGCCTGGACAAGCCCTTAGCCCCATCCATAACCTCCATGCCGCCACCGCCGCCCTCCCTCAGCATGGGCACCAAAATGGCGGGCTTTGCCAGCGCCGGCTCCCTGAGCTCCGTGCCAGACAGCCCCCGCGGTGATCGCTACGGAGATGAGCGCAGTCGCCACGGCGACCGAAGTTCAGGAGGAGGAGGAGGAGGAGGAGGGGGAGGAGAGCGTGAGCGAGAGCGTGACCGCTACGGGGATCGAGACCGGCACAGCGATCGTGATCGCCATGGAGACAGCGACCGTGATCGTCATGGCGACAGCGACCGTGATCGTCATGGCGACAGCGACCGTGATCGTCATGGAGACAGCGACCGCGATCGCCATGGAGACAGCGACCGCGATCGCCATGGAGACCGCGATCGCCACGGCGACAACAGGAATGGCGACAGCAGCCGGAGGGAGCGCGACGGACGGTCGGAGCGTGACGGACGGTCGGAACGTGACGACCGTGGGGCTGGGTTTGCCATTCCGGATCCCCCTAAGCGCAAGAAAAGCAGATGGGACAACTGAGAGACTTGCTGAGATGCACCTCACCTAACAACTGGAGCACTCGAGGTGGGAGGGAAGAGAAAAAGAGCCAAAGCAGCATTTTCTTCCCCTCCACTGTTGATTGATGGACTGATTGACCATGAGGAGGTGCTGTTGCTGTTGTTGAGTTTGAGAGTGTATCTGTTTTCTTACTAGAACTGTGTAGCAATAGGAGCTACCATCTCCACCTCTCCTGGATAAGCATGTAGCTTCATCCCTCCCCACTTGTCAGTCCATCCAGTCTTTGTGGGGTGGGAAGGGATTGGGGTTAAGGAAGACAATGGAGGGTCTCAGATTTAACCCTGATGGTCTAGAGGTCTCGTCATATATTCTGTTGTCCTTCTGCTGATGTGTGCAGACTCACAGGCATCTATGTTAACCAGTGTCCCTCCGAGTTTCCCTGTAAAGTTTGCTGTTTGTATGAAGTCATTTAATGTGTTGACACAAAACTTAGTTAAACTTAGTGTTAAAACCCTTGAGTTAGGTTGAAGAGTTTTAGCTGTGCCTTTGATCATGCACAGAGATTGTCATTTGTCCTTTTAGAACACATAACAAGGGACTGTACAGAAGTGTGTGAGTGTGTGAGTGTGTGAGTGTGTGAGTGTGTGAGTGTGTGAGTGTGTGAGTGTGTGAGTGTGTGAGTGTGTGCAGAGGACAGCACTGCACCATTTGTGCAGCAAGATGATGAGGCTTAAAAGAAAAGGAAAACGACTGGGGCATCTATTTTGTGTAGTTCTGCGGTACCATCTGTAATCCACCACTGTTTTTTGTAAATCTTTCATTTCCCCCATTTTATCTCCTTGTAAAACAACATACTGTGGCCAAAGGCTGTGCTAACACAAAACTCATCTGACATGCTAGCCTGTAGTACTGTACATGCATTTTGGGGGACACTGAGCACAGAATGAAAAAATAAAAACGTGAATTCCCCTAACCATTCGTCCTTCAAGAGGTCTTGGTGTCTGAACTCAGCAGTCATTGGGCGTTATCTTGTTTTGACTGCCTTGTCCTTGTTCTCCATTGCTGTCATAACTCTGTCCATAAACCTGTGTAGGCAGATGGCGATCTAGCTTCAATAAAGTCTATCTTCTCTTCTTCTCTCTGTCGCCACAATGTCTTACTGCTTTGTTTAAATTCCAGTTTTGTATTAAGGAAGGATCCAAATAATATAGTACCTAAGCCTAAAAGGCTTTCAGAGTAAGTGCTAAGATGCATTGTAGGGTGGCGTGTTTATATGCGTTGCCTCGTCGGAAACATTTTTCTGACTTCCAACAGGCCTGCCTGTGACTCGTCTTTGTGACAGTTTTCCTAGTGTGTCTGTCTATCCACGGTGGCCCCGTTTCTTTCCCAACACTTGCTCTACTTCTTCTCTGACAAGAGGACAGTCAAAAGCAGCATAGGCGTCTACTCCCATGTTGTGAGGATTTTTGATTTTTGCAGACCAACAACTGCTTTAAGCTTCTTAAAGCTGCAGCCTGCGATTCAAAACCAAAACACTTTTGGGATCTCATGGTCCTCTAGCTGTCCGTTCCGTGTGTGTGTGTGCGCTTGAAAAAACTCTGGCGTTCTTAGTCGGTCCTGACTCCGCAAATGGCAAACAAAGTGGATCGGACCGAGCCATAAACAATTCCAGCCAATCGCGACACATTGCTTCAGGAGCATGGATGGGAGGGGTGTAATTTGATCAACTGTTGAGCTCAAATGTCAACAACCATTCGCCAGAATTACGAACTGCATCATTAAGCCACAGCCTAGTCATGCTGGCTTCATAGTTTCATTTTCTTTTTTACTGGTTGTTCCCTAATTCATGTTAGAGGTTAGACGTACTTAGGGGTTGATGTTTCATATGTGTATTTTTCAAGCTGTGTGAGAACCTCGTGAGAATTTGAATTCGATAGTCTGACTGCTCTGTAACAGGAGCCTCGCAGGATGAGAAGCAGCTTTTCACAGTGACAGGCCCATTTCATCTGAGTGACCCACAGGCCCATGGGTGGATATGGGGTGGGGTGGGGTGGGGGGAGGTGGGCAGCAGGACCACTGAAGTAGCATATGTTGTTCCTCAGCTTTGACCCATGGTAACCATCATTGACTAGATGTAACCCAATCTTGACAATGTGCTAAGAAGATACTTTTTTTTCTTTTTCAGGGGTGGAACACACAAAAAGAAGCCTCTCATTCCGAGAGATAAAGACTTTCACTTTCAGTGTTGGTTAGAGTTTGTCAGCTTTTTTGTTTGGTTCAGTGTTTCCACGCCGGAGACAGAGTCTTCAGATTTCAGACACTTATGATTACAGACTCTTTTGTCCCCCAGACACAGGCGTCTGCTGTTTTATGCAGTGCCTTTTAAAATGGAGCATCCACCTGGAATTCCATGTTCAGAGGAAGCACTCTGTAATCTTTTCATGTAAACAACATTGTGCCGTTCTATTGTTATTACAGTTGAGTGGGACATGGGTCACAGTCTTTTTTTCATAGGGATGTTTCTGGCCATTATCTTCCACCATATTGCCTATTTTCCTTGGAACCCCCACATACAAACATACACGCACCACCAGATGGTAGATGCTTCCTATTCCCTACAGCAGCCCCCCTGCACCCAAATCAGAACCTCCCACCTCCATCCCCAGCCTCTGACACCCCCACCCCACTCCCAGACATCTGTTTTTAATGACTGGACTCTGGGTCACCCACTCACTACACACACACACACACACACACTTGACTCAACTACAGGGGGAACCTTGCAGGGAGACGTAGAGCTAATGAAGAGAGTTAGTCCTTTCACCTCCTCCCCCTTCCCCCTCCCTCCTTCCATTTCCTGATTCTGACTTCTCTCTTTTTGGCCCTCTTTAACTCTTGCTTTCTGTTGCTCTTGTGCTGTCTTGCTGCTTGTACCCATATGAGATGAGTGGGTGGTTTTCATGCAGTCTTGCATTTATGGGATAGGATAGTGTTGACACACTATACATTTGTGGGATAGGATAGTGTTGACACACTATATATTTATGAGATAGGATAGTGTTGACACACTATACATTTATGGGATAGGATAGTGTTGACACACTATATATTTATGAGATAAGATAGTGTTGACACACTATACATTTATGGGATAGGATAGTGTTGACACTATACATTTATGAGATAGGATAGTGTTGACACACTATATTTTGATAGTCAGTGAAATTACATTTAAACCATAGAACTGTTCCTATCATTTTTAATTGTATCATTGCCAATTGCTTTATGCCGTATAAGCATGGGAAATGTGGATTACAGAGGGTTGGCTAGGAATTAGTGGAAGTTGAGGTCTGTGTGTGTACCGTATGTCTGTGGACATTGTTCATGTTGCTATAACTATTACAGGCTGCCCCTAACTGAACTCTATGGAATGTTTTTCTTTTCTAAGGTCTGGATAAAAACAGATAGTCCCATAAGGCAGCGCAATCCTGCAAGTTCCAAACATGTTAATACTAGAACCATAACAGCCCAACCCTCAGCCCAGGCTCCTCTCGTCAGCTCCGTCAGGACTGCTGTGGAGTTCAAGGGCATGAGGGGACTTATGAGACTGTCTGCCAGATGTGGGGCAGAAGAACAGGGGATTTGCGTTGATGACATCAGAGGCAGCAGCAGCAGACGTCAAACTCTCAGATCAGAGGCTGCTGTGTGGACGCAGGCAAAGAGTTTTGTTTTGGTGGGAAACATGCAACTGGATCAGGGAATAGTCTTAGTCAACCTGATTAATGTGACTGAAGCTTTTGGAGGGCTTTTTATAGCAATCTGTGCCTTTTTATAGCCATTTTAAAAATACTGCCATGTGAGTTTAATCTGCTTCTGGGTATATTTTCTGGATGGTGAATGGTACTGAATGTTACTGAACGGAATGTTTATCTCATCCGCATAATACATAACTGAATGTTTACCTTACTCCTCATCTGCATTGTGTAGGGTGGTGTATGGGATAATAATAATATGAGATAATAATATAATAATAATAGCTTACCTTGTAATATCTGTAAAAGGGACACACTACACATTTATTACATTTCATGAACATGGTATTCATTATATATAAACCGAATGAAAGAAAGAAATATTTTCAAAATCTTTCTGGTAAGCCTTGTTCGTATGGAATATATAAACAATAGAGCAATTAGTGTAAATCTAAGCATATGAATTCAGAAAACAAAACAATGACTTATGATTTATAATTACACTGTTATTAAACATGTTCAATAACATGTAGTGTGTATCCGCACAAATCTATATTTTAACCATGAAATGGTGAAAAACATCGCTCTTGTAGCCTATGTCTCTCAAGAGAAAAAGGCCGAGTGAGCCGGTGAGGGTGGAGAAAACGGCAAGAAGGGGAGGGGGTGAGAGACTGGAGCCAATAGCATCTGACGTCCTGCCGAATTAAAAAAAAAGCGTGAAAAAAGCGACTCTAGAAAAGCGCGAGAAGGGGAAAACGACAGGAGGCAGCCAGACAGCAAGCCGGGTCTGAGGTTGGCTAGTCAGTGAATGCAAAAAACATCCCTTACAATAGCTTGAGGCTGGGGGGCGAATGAGAAAATAATCGATCGCAGCATATTGAACGTACAGGGAGACTATACCGTCTTTCTCTTTACTACGCTTACAAGGATACCCAGATGGTAAGTGTCCTTCGCCCATTTCTCGTCTCGCATGGAATAGCGGCAAAGCGAACCCTATGAACTCACCCCCCCGTCTATTCTTTTTGTAATGAGGTGATGGGTGATGTCCATTCGCTAACGTTAGCGGTGTTGCTAGCTCCCCATCTACGGGGGGAACCAGCTCATTGTGTAATGTATACGATGTGGTGTTCTAATCAATCAAACGTTTATAATTCGATCGTTTGGGGTAACTTAGGTTCATGGGTAGTTGACGTTATCAACGTTATCAACGCATCCTGGATTGTGTTTTTTGGATGTGATGGATGAAGGTGGCTCGGTGCTCATATTTTAAACACTGGGCATCATGACGTATAAAAAGCATTTGAAAACAATAGCTAGCTTGGTGTGCATTTAGCATAAAACTAGGAATTTTATATCTTGGTGTTTGTCATCATTGAGTGATTTAGATCTGTCTTTAATGATAATGAAAACGTGCATGCATTATTACTGCATCAAACGTATGCACTGAACTTAATTTACAGACTTTGGTGCTGCATGATTAGTGCAACATAGACATAAAATTAGCTTTGCTGGCAGTCTCGACCCTGCTACTTCTGACTACAGCTAACAGGAGCTAACAGTAAGACCCCCGTTTGTAGATTTAAATTGACGCTAGCTGGTATTTAGGTTGTTTTCTGTCATGAAGTGTCGTTAGTCTTTAGAGAACATCCAAGTCAATCACTTGATTTATTGACTTGTATTAATTTGTTGCAGTTCCATATGGCTGCATATTAACTTGGCTAGGTAACGTTAGTTGTCTGTGCGGTAACGTCACCGAAGACGCACATGCTAAGGTCTCCTCTTCCTTTCCTTATACGCAAGTGTTTATCATTGAATAGCATTTTTGTCACCTACCCGCTTTCAAGTACTGTGCAAAGTTTGTATATTACTTGGACTGAAGTTTGTTTTAAATCTACTCACACAGCAGACAGCTTGGACCGATTCTTGCTTTGTAGGGGGGCAACCTGCTCTCAAACCGAAAATATATGTATGTTTATTTAAATACACACTGTTCTCTGGTCACTTTGTTCTCAGCCGCGACGACAATTCGCGGTGTCTGGCTAGACCAGTTCTCTCGGCGTTCCTCGTCATCACATTCCACTAATCACTGCCTTAGCGTGCAGGCATATGGTCATTTTCCGCTCAGTGCCAATTTTGTGGAATGGCAGGATTCCCTCTGCGTGATGTCTATATCTAATTCCTGTCCAATGTCGACTTCACGCAATCACATACACAGAGTAACGGGGTATCGGCCAACATGTCAAACCTGCCTCGTGGACAGTCTGTTCTCAATAACCTCCGGTTGTTTAATGTGCAGTAACTCTAGCCACACACACGTCCGCATCTCCAGGGTATCTGCCTACACGGCTGTCAGGCAGGCGGCAGGCCAAACTACACCTGCTTTTAGTAATGTTGACAAAAGCCGGACCCTCTTCTCTCTACAGATGCTCATCTCCGCTGAGCGCGCGTCGTTATAAGCACAATACGGGCTTTGTTGAGCGTAGATGTACGGCCATCTGGTAATGCTGTCTGAACAAACATGGGCACAATTACTAGCTAAATACTGTACACTCAACTAGTGCAAGCACAGAACACTGACGGGAACAAAGATCAGTCAAGACCCAAAGAGAGTGTAACAACATAGGAGCGCGTGCACAAGCCCTGCTTCTCATTTTATGTTAATGTTTTTCCATATAAGGCTTGTCTTCCATTTCCTTTTGTTGGTCTACATGTTTACATTTTAGCGGCTGAAAACTAATAGAAGTATAACGTAAAAGAAGTATCAGCCTAAACTGTGTGTGCATGACACTTGAGTGTTGAGAGCCAGTATATTTTGCTATGTGTGACCAAAACATGGGGTCCATAAACTGGGGGTCCTTAAACGAGTGTCCTAAATGGATCCTTTTAGTTGTTCTCTATGCCTTTTGTTATACAGAGTTAAGAAAAGAATAAACAATATTTGTATCCTATTACCTTTTAAATAGTCTGTCTAAACATAACCACATAGATTAGCTCTTCAGGAAATGGAGATCTGATTAGCATTCAGCAGACTGATTTATGTAAATTGTAGGATTATTCTGAGTGCATGTGTTTTTGTGTGTGCGCGCGCACATGCTTGTGTGTGAGTTGAAGTAGACTGCTGACAAGGTTGTGTCTTGGACATTAGTGGCAGAGACTGCTAAAAATAAAACACACACATCCCTTGACAAAGATGCCAGGTATAATCCAATAACATTCGGTACTTGTTCCCAGGGATGCAAGAGACTTTATTGAATTCATTGTGAATTAGAAGATTTTGGCTGCAACCCGTTTCTGGTCCCCTCGACGCGTGTGTTTCTCAATATCTGTCTCTGAGCAAAGAAGGAGGCAGGTTGGAGGCAAGACTAAAATGTTTCTGTTGATGACTGTTGTCGTGTCTCTGTCCCAGCCTTCTATCTCTGTCTTGATTGTTCACACAGTATGAGGCCTCACTGGCCTGTTTTTCTCTCTCTCGCTCTCTCTCTGTGTGTGTGTGTGTGTGTGTGTGTGTGTGTGTGTGTGTGTGTGTGTGTGTGTGTGTGTGTGTGTGTGTGTGTGTGTGTGTGTGTGTGTGTGTGTGTGTGTGTGTGTGTGTGTAGTTTATAGGCTGCTTGTGGAGTGCCAGTCAAACCATCTGTAAAACATTTTCACAGGTTCCATGACTAAGACATCTTGCTGCTCTCTTGCAGTTTTTCTTTCCTCTCTCTCCTTCTCTCTCTCTCTCTCTCTCTCTCTCTCTTCTCCACAAAGCCTTCCGGAGTTGACCCTTGGTAGGTGAATGAGTGCTGAGAAAGGAATGGGAGTGAGTTACGGTCAAGGATAAGCCCTGGGCATCCTCTCCATCAGAGAAATAAAATGTTCCATTGTATTTTTATTTAGGTTTCTCTCTGCTAGTAGAGCATTTAATCAAGATCATTTCGACCATTGCAAACAGGCCTAGATGTAGCGGTGCTGCTTCTGGGGCACAAGATGGGGGTAGAACAGTGGTGTGGGATGTTCCGTTCTTGTTTTTGTGGCAGTTGTTGCGAGTGAACATGGATGCGATGGGACTTGTCCTGCTATTTGAAGAAAAGAAAAGAAAACTTTGCTTCTCTGTAGCCCTCACTGTTGTGCAACCTTCACTTCCTCGCAAGCGTACGATAACAGCGAGCGCCGGCCTATCAGCCCCTGTGCCACCGACGGGCTGTGCATTTGCACATTCCTGACCCGAGACCCAGCATGTCTGTAGGCACCTGCCGGTCCCTCCGGCAGTCTTCGGAAAGGAATGTTTGCCCGTCAGCAGTGTATGTTCACACATGTCTCATGAGTAAACACAGTGAAAAGAAAACTTCATTTTTTTTTTAATCTCGTTTATCATGTGTTGCCTCACATCTCGTGGACCGGAGAATCTGTTTTTACTTCTACGGCGTATATCATGTTTACTGCAGAGATGACCCTGCTGGTCTTCTACTTGCATGCGTTTTGCAATGAGCTCTCTTTCTGACTCACCGCAGGCCCTAACTGTGTTTCTGTTTTTTTGCAGTGTCTTGTTAAAAACTCTGACCTGTTTTTTGAAGCTCTCCTCTCCCCAGCTGTAGCCACCATAGGAACAGATCCCCCGTTTAGAAAGTCTGTGTGTGTCTTTGTCTGTGTCTGATCCTGCCTAGATGTGAGAACCACTGCCTATGTGTGCCACTGTGGCGAGACGGGTCTGTAGCTGCTCGCACGGCACTGAAGCCTTTTGAACCCTGACCCCGGCTTTGCAAGTTTCACATGTGCAAGCGTCTTGGCTTGGTGCACGTTTAATGCTTGCTTGCTTGCACACGCCGCTTTTCCGCTGACAGGAAATGGCTGTCGCTCCCATGTGTGAAAGAAAAGAAAAGTCTCATGTGACGGTAGTAGTTCTTTAGGGTACAGTAGAGTCATTCACCCACTGTGTTTGTCACTTTCCTTCAGCTCTGAATCCTGTACCTTCACTGTCTGATGTTTTCTTCTTATATCACCTCTGCAGGACACACCACACACACACAACCCTCTTGATTTTTTCTCTTTGTATGATATGTGCACTCTGGATGGGTGACCTGCTCAGAGTGCTCAGGTCTCTCTCTCGCACACACACACACACTCGCACACACACTTACTTCAAGTACCCCACACCTAATTAAGTAAACCCAGACTTGCTGGTTCACTAAGCACCCATACCTCCCTGTCACATGTATGTTTTGTTCTGTACTCTCTGGAGTCAGGAGCTGCTACGGGTGCTCAGGCCAAACACAGTAATTTGTCGCCAGTGCTGTCACTAACCGTCATAAATACAGACTTAAAAGTTGTGGAAGATCTGCAAAAACCAGGTGAGCTGCTTTCAGAGGTTAGCACTATCAGACACGAGGCTAACCATAATCATTGGGTTGTGGTTCTGCTGGGCGGGATCGAAATCGACCAAGTGTATAATTTAGAAACACAGACGGGTCGGCACATGACAAAACAACCCAAGACTTTTCAGCACTTCCCCTTAATGCACACAAACGCACTCCACCACCACCACCCCCTGCCAGCTTGTGTAAACCACATCGACCCCAAACTCCAGCGCAACTTCTCCAACACCACCTCCAGCACTGTCTTTGTCACGTACTTCCCTGTCAGAAAGATAGTCAGTAGAGGAATGAGTGATTGGTCCATTGATTAAAACAGACAAGCTCTCACTTGAGCCCCCAAGCCGATGTTCTTCTCTCCCTTTCCACAGATGGGGAATCGTGCCTTAACCTGCAGTGGTGAAATGCCATCAGTAACATCTTACTTGAAGCCCTCTCATATGACTGAATGGGGATTTTGTTTTAATATAAGTTATTGGCTGATGTTTTAGCTAGGTTGGATGGGTCCCGGGGCTAGAATTGAGATATTGAGCGTAGCAGGAGGGGGGGGGGGGCATGGTGAATGCCACACAAGAGGTGAGGCATGTCGGGTTATTGGTGCTCCGCCAGTCCTCGTTAATCGTCAGGGAGATCATTATGGAGTTCAGAGGTTCAGCTTTGGTGTTCTAATTGTTACTCAAGGGACACAGACAAAACTGGCTGGCTGAAATTAATGGCTTTCTGTGTTCTATATCTAGGCACAATGAGAGGCCTTTGAGTGTTACTGTCATGCTACATGACATTGCGTTTCTCCCAACTTCTGCACAACACAGACAAGGATACCCGTCGCTACGCGGAGCTATGTAGTGGCTCTAACATGGCTATGGGCGTCAGTTTGGTTTGAAAAGTGCTGGGGAAGTAGACCTTTTATTTTTTACGTTATTCTACCCGTCACTGGTGTATTGCGTTTTCTGCCTCTGTTATTACGATTAGCGTAGCTCGAATAGTAGTACAACAATAAATCATTTAGGAATTTGGCATTTTCCTTTACTGCCCATGTACGTAAACTCACTCTGTACACTCAGGGCTCAGTCTTTGGATTGTGGTGATATGTTTCCGCAAAAACTAATGGATAAAGATGTGATTTATCTTAAATGAAATCCAAATTCATGCTGTGGTGTAATTGCTATGTAATGAGATATACACGTGTGTCCATTATGTGCGCAAAACAGTACAAATCTCAGCTTCTCTGGTTATTTTGGGTGGAATGCTGCTGTGGCAGAGGCCTCTGGCATCAAACACAACCTGACTACCTTTCTGATTAACGTGTACACTTCCCATCGAACCATCCAAACCATCATGATCAGCAACTCGTTCATTTGGTGGTGAGAAGTTTTTCCTCCAAATAGCAAGTCACAATTTTATTTCAGAGATGGATCATTTCTGATAGCCCATCGGACATTTTGTGAGGCCTGGCTCTCACCTCACGCCACCTTCCTCCCACCCCCAGTCTGTTTGGGTGCGTGAGCCTCCCCAGGGGGTCTCCCTGCCCCCCTCCCTCACCCAACCCCCCCACCCCCCAGCTTACCGCCATTGTCCTGCCCAGTCGTACCCACAGGGAGCAGGTGATGGGATTTGTCCAGCTAATGAGATTAAAGGATCGTCTGCAGCCCAGCAGAGGAGAGAGAGAGCGAGAGAGAGAGAGAGGGAGAGAGAGAGTGAGTGAAAGAGTGAAAAGAGCCTGATCTGTGCTTACAGCAGGGTGCTCAAAATCGAATGGGCGTGTGGAGTGACTTTTTGGAGACGGAGTGTTTGACCTAATATGCACAACTCCAACACCCCTCTGACCCACCTCAGCTAGCCCGCCCTGGCACATTT